>NC_047066.1:6644353-6944353 GCF_902459465.1 Asterias rubens | reverse complement strand
GTTTGTCTGACAGCCGGGTATTTTAAGCAAAAGAGGCGTCATTAGTGCAGAGTGCTTTACATGCAGTACTTGATAATCAGAGTCCAACCATTTGTAAAGTGTGTTAACCGTCTCGCGCTGAATTTTGCTTGAGTGAGCAAGGATCCGAGTAAGTATCCTAGAACAAATCACTTGATAAAATTTGGATCAAAATGGTCGCCAAAACACCCCCCTGTTGATGGCGGCCATCTATTAGGCTAGAGAACCCATGGGATCCCATGCTGGAAGAACCACAGGGTCCTGCTGTAACACGTCCATTATTTCCTGAGATAAAAACTTCTTGTCGACTACGACCTCGTAGACGAACTCTGAGAACCAGTCATCTGTCATTAGGAGATAACCTGGAGGATAGGAACAAAGGAAAATTGTTGGACAACAAGAACATTCTGACATTGCATTGGAATGTCTACTATAGACATAGAATTAAAATAACAAGATCGGCCACGCGTACATATGCAAGTTCTGCACTGGGGGGCAACCATTCGCCCATCTCCAACGCTCATGCAAACCAGCACGTGCCTTTTAACGCGTCCGTAGTGGTTTAAGGCCTATCTCCCATGTTCATTTTTTTGTGCGTTACCACCAGCACGTGACTTTTAGCACGTCCATGAAGAACCAGGAATTTTTGTGTGATGGCTTATGGCGCGTATGTACGCACGGCGTATCTAGGTATTATAATCTATACCTATGGTGTCTACTGTACTGTCCGACGATTCATACCATCCATTGGTTTTAAATGATATGCCAGCCTCTAATATGACACCGTACATCGTCAATCCTCCTACTGCTGACCAGTCAATATCATCCGTTGGTATTAAATGATATGCCAGCCTCTAATATGACATCGTACATCGTCAATCCTCCTACTGCTGACCAGTCAATATCATCCGTTGGTATTAAATGATATGCCAGCCTCTAATATGACATCGTACATCATCAATCCTCCTACTGCTGACCAGTCAATATCATCCATTGGTTTTAAATGATATGCCAGCCTCTGATATGACACTGTACATCGTCAATTCTCCTACTGCTGACCAGTCAATATCATCCATTGGTTTTGAACGATGTGCAACCTGCACTATGATACCATTAATAATGGTATTATAGTTTTATTATGCATCTAAACTGTACATAGTCAACCCTCCTACTGCCTGACCTTTAATATCAACCACTGTGGTTTTGAATGTGCCAGGCTGCAATATGATACCATTGTTGTAAATGCATCAACACAGTACATAGTCAACCCTCCTACTGCCTGACCATTCAATATCATCTAATGTGGTTTTGAATGATGTGTCAGGCTGCAATATGATACCATTGTTGTAAATGCATCAACACAGTACATAGTCAACCCTCCTACTTTCTGACCATTCAATATCATCTAATGTGGTTTTGAATGATGTGCCAGGCTGCAATATGATACCATTGTTGTACATGCATCAACACAGTACATAGTCAACCCTCCTGCTTTCTGACCATTCAATATCATCTAATGTGGTTTTGAATAATTGGTAAACTATCCCTGCCTGCAATATGGTTTTCATGTTGAATGATCACAGTGCCATGTTGGCCTGTTGAAGAAAAGCCATCACTATTAACAAATGTTTAGCCTTTGACAAAGACTCTGCTAGGGTCGAAATGTCGGGCAATTGAATAATATCATTCGCATTGATTAATTAATTTAATCATTCATTAGTAATGAGTTGACTTGCGGAAAAAGCAGTTAGAAATAAAGAAAAATTGTATATTATAAACAAATCATTACTTAATTAACTGGGGTCAGCCGTTGACCTTTATACTGACCTTTGTCCCCTCTCTCTTCACCCCATGAGTTCTCTATTCTCCATTTGGTTGTTTGACTAGTTTCTGAGTCGCCTTCAGTTTTCTCCTAA
Organism: Asterias rubens; assembly: GCF_902459465.1. NCBI lineage: Eukaryota > Metazoa > Echinodermata > Asteroidea > Forcipulatida > Asteriidae > Asterias > Asterias rubens. Next base: position 6,942,419 of record NC_047066.1, on the reverse strand, counting down.
AATAATAAAAAACAGAAAAAATATTGTAATTCAAACTGGATTAAAATAAATTACAAGTATTACAATCGGAATGGAGTGTTCTCGGAATGGATTTAAAAAAATTCATGAGACAAAATTTTGCATACCCAAGTTACAAACATGTACCTCATCAGATTTGAAAATGGATTTGAAACTTTGTTATTTAAAAAAAACGGTTCACCAGTTAAAAACAATGGACACAACACTATTGGTAATTGTCAAAGACCAGTCTTCACACTTGGTGTATCTCAACATATGCATAAAATAACAAACCTGTGAAAATTTGAGCTCAGTTGGTTGTCGCAGTTGCGAGATAATAATGAAAGAAAAGACACCCTTGTCACCTGAAGTTGTGTGCTTTCAGATGCTTGATTTCGAGACCTCAAAATCTAATTCTGAGGCCTCAAAATCAAATTTGTGGAAAATTACTTCTTTCTCGAAAACTACATTACTTCAGAGGGAGCCCTTTCTCACAATGTTTTATACCATCAACCTCTCCTCACTACTCGTTAACAAGTAAGGTTTTATGCTAATAATTATTTTGAGTAACTACCAATAGTGTCCACTGCCTTTAAAACTCCCAACCCAACAATAATTACATCATACTTACCTCTGTAGAGACTCCGGTGAGCACCATAGCATGAGTCATCAAAGATTCTCCAAAGATGAGTCTGTTGGCTTTATCAAGCGCTGGTAGGGTCACCCCAAACACAAGGTCATAGTTCACTCTGTCAAGTAGAATAAGAAGAATAATTGACCCCTTGCACGCACGTCACACTGTGCCACGCTCACCATTTTGGTTGGCAATAGTTTTACGTGTAAATGCTGCGTCGCCTAAAATGGGCACTTCACTGACACTGCCCACCAATATGGTGCATGCAAGATTATTCTGATGATGACGTCAGGTGAATTTGGTCAATAGTGGCCTGTTATATGGTGGACAATTCTGTAACTCAGTAACGCTTATGGTGCTCGATATCCAAACCAAAAACATTTAAAATAATGATGAGAAACTTAAAAATTATAGACAAAATTGAGAAAATCGGATCACATAAATAATAAGAATAATAAAAAATTAATGAATTTATTTAGTTACTTACGCTTTCAGATCAAGGAGACCAGTTTTACCCGTAAAGTGTTTTCCGACGTCGCAGCCGAACCATACCGGCTGAAAAAAAATATTAAGAAATTATAAATTTATGCAATTTCTTTATGATGAAAAAAACCCAGTTCAATGGGCCTAGTGTGTGTTCTCAGATAAAAACTGACAGAAACATCCTACCAAAGGTATTCAAATGCAAACATGGTATAGCTCCTCAATACCTCAAAGAATTATACCCGATGCAGTTAAGTGTTGTGAAAAGGACATATTTTGTGATGCAAACATTTTCAACCATTTCATAACTCAACAAAGGTTATCGCAGGAGAACAACGTAGCAGAAGTTGAGTGTTAAATACCTCCCCAGATTTGATCATTTCTAGAGAGACTTTCTTGAGTAGCTCAATCGGCTGGTTGTTGTACACTGTCTTGCGTCCTTCCACCATGTTACTAAGATACTCTACGGTATACGCCTTTCCGTAGCCATTGCTGGGTCGAGGGTCATTCACTATGCAGATCTGAAAGAGAGCAGAAAATACTAAGTGACCTGGCCATCTCCTCCAGGTACCACTAGCCTTTAGTCAAGACGCACACGGCGGCGGCACTCCCAGATGTCACACACAAAAAAAGACCAGCGCGAGCGGCGAAGCAGCGAAGCGCTTTTACCAACTCATTTATTTAATCAGCTATTTATGATCATGTAGAATGACTTGGATCTCTTAAGAAGGGAACAGAGGAAAATGCCTCCATGCCCCCCTGGTTTTTGCCTTGGTGCCCCTTGTAATGTTTACTCTTAGAGATTGCCCTTTATCAATGAAAAACTGCCTTTCCCTAACAAGAAAGAAGTATCAGATTATACTGCTCTACCATAGCATTTTCACACTAAGTAAATTATCCTTAAAAACTTGCTTCGCTTTTTTCACATTAAAACTGCTAGCCCTGAGAAAATCAGCGTTGGATTTGAGGCAAGCAAGATAAACCCAGGGTTAGCATACACGAGTACAAATATCTCATGGTAGTATTTTTTTTTTTAGAGAGAGAGAGATCGCCTAACATCACATGTCCCTACCTTATCTTGTAAGTTAAAGACCGGCTTGACGTATTCTTCGTAGAATGCCTTTGGAGCGATCGGCCCAACCTTGTGGTAGGCTTTATTCTTGTCGTGGTACTCCCAGGTTATTGTAGATGGAGGAGTGCCCAAGCATATAGAACATATGCGGTAGACCTAAAGAGGAACAAATCACGTACCAAAATATTAACAGCAAAAGTTATTCCATGTCATTCTTGCGGGATACGAACCAATTTTTGAAAGGAGTTTTTTAAAGGAGTGTTGGCTCTGTGAAAAGCTGTCGCTACGTTTTGACTTTCTTGATGTAGCAGCAGACTTCAAGACACTGCAATTAATTTTTAATATATAAGAACAAAGTATATGTAGAGACACGGTAAGGAGAACCGGTCCTCTAATTAATAAAGGACGAGCATTCACCAAAATACAATCAATAATAATATTATTATTAATAAATGAACAAGCCAATGATGTCTTTATGATATAAAATATAATCTCTCCTCTACAGGTTTTAATGGTAACCCATAGCAAACATACAAAAAGTTACAACACTACAGTATACAATACATGTAGTCTACACAGTGCACAGTAAAAGTTCACAAAAAGGTCAGCACACAGAGGCTAGCAGACGCACGTGTGTCGGTGCTGCCTGGCAATACACACAAAAAATGATCAAAATAGTGAGCTACAAATCACAGATTTCAGGTATAAATGAGAGTCAAAACACAAAATATTACTCACAGATAGCTCAATAAACTTAGCCCTCCCTGAGTATACAACCTGGGCAACCGTTGCGAAGTAAATTCTCAACAACAACAAAATCAACCTACCTCAAAATCAACCTACCTAAACACAAAATATTACTCACAGATAGCTCAATAAACTTAGCCCTCCCTGAGTATACAACCTGGGCAACCGTTGCGAAGTAAATTCTCAACAACAACAACATCAACCTACCTCCGCGACCATTTTTGTAATTTCTTTGTTGATTTCTTCGTCTGAGGCTTTGTTTTGGACCATCTCTTGAAGTTGCTTTGCGTAACCTCTCACCTGAATGGAAAGTAACAGGTTGTACAGATTATTGAATACTGTGACAATAAAAAAAAGACAACTACAAAAAAATATTTTTTAAGAAGGGAATAAAAGAGTGACATTGAGGTTCTAAATGGCCGTTAAAACTGGAAGGGTCGTGGCCGTGCCATAAAGCACAACCATGCAATGTTTATAACGGCAATTTATGAACGAGTCACTACTACGATGTTATTTTGGCTGGTAACACATTTCCATGAAGCAATACTTTTCTGTGCTTAATTCATTTTTGTGCTTAAAGGCTCTATGAAATTGGGCCCAGGTTTGGAGAAAAAAAAATTATAATGTGATACCTTGCTTTTCAGAGTGAGATTCATCCGTCTCGATGCGCATGACGTGTGCGACTCCGCAAAGCACTTCCTGGGAATGACGCCGTACTTCTCAATGAGATTGGTCAGCATGTCCCACTGGCCGCCATCGCACGTCGGATCGGACAGCAGAAAACTGACCAGCCTTCCCTCGACGGGCTCCCCACGACGGAACACCTCAACGAAGGTGTGGAGAAAGTAGTTCATCCTCTCAACCTACAGGGAAGATTGGGAAGTAGATGGGTTTAGAGAACTGCAATAAAAAAGCGACGCCATTGGTTTTTATTTTAGGCGTCTTTTCAGAATAATCGAAGATTGTTTTGGGGACTTGAACAATTTTTTTTTACTTGGGCGCGATTTGAACCAAAGACCTCTGGATTAGGTCTGGTACCCTGTGTGCACACAATGCAGCTTTTGAACAAAAAAAAGGTTTCTCTTCGCAAGATTGCAGCATTTGTGGTAGATGGAATCAGTGACCAGACCAAACAACAAGTCTTAGAAAATCACAATAGACAGATGCATATGTGGGCAATTCCATTGTCAGTCGCATTACACTTTTCTGTGTCATTTCTTGATCTTTGTGCTAGTAGTTCTATATGTGAGATATTCTTTCCACTAAGTTTATAGACTGATTGTACTCAATAACCGAGGCTTTGAAGTTATTGTGGGCTTTGTGCTCTGGATGTAATAACGTTGTAAAAAGCGATAAGTCGCATTACACAAAAAGGGCGTAAAATGCCCTGCAGGTGACATTGATGAAAGTGACATTGAGGAGGGATCAGGTGATGAAATCTTACCTTATCCCAGAAGAAGAGGTACGATTGACTGAACTCAAAGTCTTCGATGTTGACTTTCTTCATGAATGGATTCCTCATGACATTCAGGCATGCGAAAATCCAACAACGGCCACTGTTCTTCTGATTGGATATCGGCTTGCAATCCGCAATCTAAAAGTGGTGGAAATAGATACATTAGATTGTTTAAAAGTTGTGACCCACAGAAAATCAACCTTCCATCCCCAACCTCCCCCCTCCCCCCACCCCCCCCCCCCAAACAAAGATCAACTTGGTTGAATGTAAACTCTGTTGAATTTGTACTCGCATTGTTATAATTCAGTTTCTTATTTTGTCCATACAATTGTACCTGATAAGTTTTTAACTAGTGCCATTTGTTCAGCACCCTAGAGCATGTCAACATGATAAAGGCGCTATATAAGTTTTGGTATTATTCATACTTATTATTCATAAATACCTCAGACAGTTTTGCTATTCCTATTGGTGGAGAGCGAGTCACGTGGGTGTGTATAAACCTTTGTTTATGAACAGTAAAAAGTGTTTAAAACATAGGCGTGACACACAAGCTTGCACCTGTTCTTATAAGAAAGTTTCTTCATTCCTATTGGTCGAGAGCAATGACTGAAACAGTTGTGTCACATCACGCGATACGCGCGACGCGCACAGCATTCCCTTGTAAGAAGTTGTTTACCCAATCGGGCCGAGGGCCTTACCATTTCATAGCTGGAGGGGTGTTGTGTTGAAAGAAATCATTGAACAGGTATTTATGAATGGGAATCAAAGTGTGTTGAATCGGTTTTCAACTAGTGGTTTAAACCCGCCGAGGCCTAGTTCTTGATAATTTACCTCGACTTCGTCTCGGTAAAATTATCAAGAACCAGGCTACCTAGGGATTAAACCACTAGTTGAAAACCTCTTCACCACACATTGGTTCCGTTATTAATACAGGCCTGTATGCTTCATTTTTGAAAGGGCAGGGGCACCAAGGCATTTTCTACTTGGTAAAGGGCACCCAATGAGGGGCATGGATGCAATCGCCTTTGTTGCCTCCATGAAGTATCAGGCCTGTTGTTATTACGATACTTGTTTTACTGGTTATATTATGTCACCTTATGTTGGAAAGCGTGTTGTGTTTCCTGCACAATGGACGAGTCAACGCACACCTCAAGTGGGTCAAACTTATACGCAACATTCTGAGCCAACTTGTTCTTGGGGTCGGAGTTGAACTCGGCCTTGAATGCCTCGACTTTGGCCGCTGTCAATTCTAAAAACAGATAAGAGAAAAGTGTTGTTATTGCAAAATTTCTATTTCTATTACTTAGTCTAAGAAATGAGATGATTCAATTCAAATCTCAAAAAGACAAAAGACAAAAATGTAAAACAAATTCACTAGAAATGGGACTACATCAACCTGTCAGTGTGTTTTGTGGATAACTTTCCATATGGCGCCACCACTTTTTCACTCATTTTTACAAAAACTCAGTGAGGTAACTTAGATACTATATATTATTCATATCAAATGAAAAAGTGGTGGTCCTATACGGAAACTTTTCCTCTTTTATTCTAATATTAAACATTGTGCAGTGTTTTGGGGACTTGTTGGAGTCCAAGCAAACGTTATGAACTTTTTAAGACTTTATTTCCCTTTTAAAAAATCCCATATGCAGCTTTAGTTGGAGGTCCTTGAAGTTCAAATAATTTTCTATATAACAACAGATACTTGTTGTGTACTCCTCAAAGAGGGCGCTGTTAGTGTTAGCGTGGTAAGATTAACCTGCTTCAAAAAAGCATTGAAAAATAATAATATTAATAAAGGATAATAATTAATAAATACTAAATAAATATAAAAATAGCGCTCTTTAGTTTTTTTAGTCTTTTAATTCATGAATTCAACAAACAACTGCAAAATTAAACACGGAATACACAATAATGAATGGAGTAAAGTGAGAAAAATGGTAACGAGAACAACAACAAGAATCAAGATATCAAACCAAAGGAAGATGATTTATTTTGATCAATAACAAAATTAAAATTTACAAACCTGCCATTTTGTTATTGTTGATGTTTGGCTTCGCAATGTCACTCTTCCTCTTTTTTGAGTGCGACGACTGTGTTATTGATGACGTTGTTACAGATTTCCAGAAAACCCTTGAGAAGCTAATATTTTGTACACGACTACCAATCATGTGTGTGGGCCCTGAGCTGAGTCCTAGCTCACTCGCTGCCACAAGAAAAAAAATCAATAGAGCTTCGGTGAATAAAAAAAGACTTGTGGCTATTAATATTATTGCAAAATAATAACATTGACACCACACAGTGTTGCTTAATCATCTGCGGTATGATTTATTAAAACGTAAACAGCAGGGCAAAATTTGCATGAAAACGAGTGAATTTTTGTTGAATATTCATGATTGTTAAGTCAGTGGCACGTTCAAACTCACTGCAATGTGAAATATGAGCCACGCCTACTTTTTGATGATGCTGTATAAGTTATACCCTACAGGTTGTGATTTAAGCTAATGTTTATCAGTCGGTGCCCTGTTTTGAAATCTACCGCACAATTAAAAATTACTCGTTGAGTTATGGCCAGCTTGATAATTGGGAAGTCAGGGAACTTTCAGTTTCTCGAACTTGTTCTCATGACTCACAATCGGCACAAGAGTCTCCTAGCAAATAACATACGGAGTTCGAGCAAATAACAAAGAATATTTGAGAGCGAAGATGCTGCTCACCGATTTATGTTCCGTGTGGAGAGAGTGCCGCGCAAATTAAATTCAATAAAAAGTAGCCTGAATTTGCTCATTTAGTCGTGATTAATTACCAACATGGGAGGTAAGTATAAACCACGACTATTCATGAAAAATATATTAATTAGAATGCCGGTACCACTTCAAAGGCAAACTCATCATGACCAATAAATAAAACTTCAATATGTTTTCATTTTGTTTTTACACTTTTTGAATTGTCTGTTTTACTTTAGTGTTTGTAAATGTAATGTAATCGTACATCTCATCGTGTTGTGTTGTAAACATTTGCTTGGTTATGCAGCCGTAACAAAATCTACAAAATTAGAATAGTTGTTGTATAACTATCTGACTATAACTGGTCATATTGGTAAGAAGCACTACTACGTACTACAGCTTTTTGTAAATGTAATGTATAACGAAACATAAAATTTATCTTGAAAGGTCAGGTTCTTCAAGGATCGTTGATAGAACGGGAAAAGTTTCCGTATGGCGCCACCACTTGTTCATTCAATATGAAATAATATAGTATCTAATTTACCTCAATGAGATATCCCTTTTTGTAAAAATGAGTAAAAAAGTGGTGGCGCCATACGGAAAGTTATCCCTTTTTGTCAGTCATCAGTGCAGTAGGCCTACGTGCAATTTAATGTGTGACATCGTTCCGCCGTTCCGTCGTTCCGCAATTGTTCCGCGTTTTACCAACGTCCCATGTAATGTAATGTATAACATTTTGAGAAACATTTCCTTTGAAATTGAAGTATTGGTTTTTTAGAAAGAGAGAGACATGAGAGAGGGATTCGACAAAAAATTCAAATTCTGAGTTGAGAAACTGTTCTACTTTACTTAAATTACTTACTTACACTTCAGCCGTGTAGATACTTAACACTAGAAGTTACAGGTATATTCATTGTACTTACTCCTTGAACTATGACCTAGGTCCGTTTTGCTATCGTCCCTTCAGACGATAGCGGAACAAACCTTTCATACAGGACTGTCTAGAATAGTTGCGATAACGTAACCCTCTTTGCCGTCGGGAGGAGGGTGAGTTATCGGTATTCATTGCAACTAGGACTAGATTCTACCATGTCTACATTGTATGTATGTACTTCAGATTTTAACAGGTCCTCTTCTAATCATGTAGAAATACAGTTTGCAACAGCTAACTTTATTTACTCACATTTAATTAAAAAGTCACTCGTTGCATAATGTTTATCTATAATAATTTATGTTGTCTTTTTTTGTTTTTTAAGTTAACAGGGTCTACAACTTCAAGATGACATAATGATAATGGAAACAACAGGATGGATGTCATCAGTAACTGTAAGATGAATAAGGCTTACAAAGAATAATCTGAAGACAGATCTGTCACGTCATTGGAAATAGGACGTTGGAAAAAAGTACCTTTTTTTCACAACCATTTCAAACTTCCACCATGCTTCACCACCAGAACCAGCTGCAGTTTAATCTTGACATGCCAAGCATGGCAGGCAACCTAGCAGCCCGCTACCACAACCCCGGACCCCTCGTCATCGAGAAACTAGGAGGCGGGGGAGCCAAGAAAAGTGGCACTGAAGAACGGATTGAGCCTTCCGTAAAATTTTCTTCCATCTCTGAGGATAGGCTGTCGATGGCCATTCGATTAGCACAGCATGACCTAAAGCACATGCTCAGCAAGAAACAAGCTCCGATTATAAATGAATCCCCACAACAAACCAACCAGGGGAGAAAGACTAAAACCAAGCGAAGCCCGTCTGGAAAGAGTCGTCGACAGCTAAAGAATACAAATGTGAGAGTTCAAGAACGATACAGAAATCCAAATGAATATCGGCGGACTGTCGAAACGCAGACCCCGACGAAAAAAACTAAGAAGAAACACGGAAGGGATGGCTCGTCACACTCGGCGAATACCTATGGACTTGTTTTGAAAGCGAAGATGGATCAACACGATGATGATAGAAGAGGAAGGCAAATCAGAGAGGAGTCTTCTCCAGGGAAAGATGTTGCACCGAGCCTTAACAGCCAACAAGCCACGGAAATCAGGAGACTGCGTTTGGAGCTGAGAACCTATATTAAGAAAGTGGAGGAACTTTCTATCAAAGGTAGATCTGAACTGACTAAAGAAACCATTTGGAAGTGTAGTTTGACAGAATGTGTTTTTCACATCTTTTTTCAAAAATAATGAAACACCTGAACAAAAATGCTATAAATGAATGCTTAAATAAATGTACTTCCTCTTTTTATGGTTCCTGGTTTCATTAGTTTTGTGCAATACTCAAATAACTGCATTGTTCTTTGTCTTTGTAGGACAAAAAGTATTGAGGTTAAAGGAAGAAAATGTTTGGCATCCTACCTTTTTGAAAGGAGCGAGGATGTGTGGTCTTTTCTGGTTAATCCACTTTTTATACCAAATTTGCTGCCAGGCACTTTTAATGAATTTTCTACAGATTTTATATATTTATATTTGATATGGTACTTGATGTGCTATTTTCAATTTTTTTTAATGTTTTTGTCCTTGTGCCCTTTTGTGCCTTTGTTGTTTTTATTGTCTGGATCGCCTTTAGATAGCGATTATTTTCGTTTTTTGGTTATCCGCAGGCTTGTTCTCTGTGTAGTCATATTTTTATTGCTTGTTCTGTGAATGTACTGTTTGCCTGGAAATAACAAATAAATAAATAAATAAATAAAACAAAAAAATACATACATAAATAAATAAATAAATGAATAAATAAATAAAAATGGAGCTTGAGTCCAATGTGTGGAACAAGGAACATGTAAGCAAATAATAATAGGGGGAAATTGAATAGCCCCTAAAATGTTTTTATTTGCAATTTTTTCTAGGTACTGATATAATATATACTGTTTATCGCCTGCTTACACCTGTTTTTTTTTTCAAAGTTTCTTTATCATCAAACTCTTTTCGTTTGGCTCTAATCAGAGCATTGAGAATATTTATCCAGATCCAGATAACTTATGGGGCTACAAACAACCATACTAAACTAAATTAATTAATAAACTAAACATGGCTCTACTTCATGTTCTGAAACATATTTATTGCAAATTGTCTTTTTTTCCCCTTGAATATTTCTCAGCATCACAGCAAAAGGCTGTCAACAAGAAGGATGAAGAAGATACAGAGGATGATCCAAGGAGAGCAGCCAGGGTCGCTGAGCAAGCCAGCCGTTCAGCAAGACTCCTCTACTCGCTTCAGCAACAGGTAACTGGTTAATGGTGGCTTCTTATACAGCGCTCATATCCGTTACTCAGTGACGCTCAAGGCGCTTCAACATTCAGTATTTTCTTGTAAGGTATTGTGGAGCTTGGAGTAAAATATGAGACCAATTTCTGTACACAGTACCATGTAATGGTTTGCAAGGTGCTGTGGCGCACTACGCAGCCAATCAGACCAGGAACACCGGTGCGAAACCCCTTCCCTTTTTGATAAGTGCACTGGGTTCCTTTTCGTGCATTACACAACACATGGGACCAACGGCTTCAAGCCATTTATCTTTTTGTTTTATTGTCATTTTACTGAATGTTTTCTTTTCTCTGTCTCTCTCTCTCTCACTCTCTTTGTTTTTTCTTAAATAGGTGAGAGAAATTCAAGAGGAACTGGATAAACTTGGACCCGGGAAAGTCCGTCACACAAAAAAGGTACAGTAAGAAAAGGAAGGAACAAAGCTTGAAAGAATCTTGAACGCTAAAGTTGGCGTCAACCCACGGGAAATATCACTTGCATTTATCTAAATCTATAGAAATCTTAGAATTCTCAACAGTTTGCTCAAATCAAATGGACCACACATTTCTTGAAGGCTTAACTTACTAATCTTATCAGAATTATGCAAAAACAAACTATTTAATTGCCTGACAATTCTGCCATAGCAGAGTCTTTGTCAAAGTCTAAATTTGTACTAATTACTGTAATATTTGTGCGGATAGGAAAGTTCCCAGCCAAAATGCAAAGGGAGTTGAAAGTCGGTGCATTCTCCTGTTAAATTTGAGATTTATACGATGGGGTTCACAAGATCTATTTTCATTTGACACTCACAACGTTACAGAGCCGAGCACTGAACCGTCTGGCAGCTGCCCACCGTGGAGCGGTCCGGGCCCTGCAATCCTTCCTCCACCATCTCCCTGCTGAGATTGACACCAGTAGCGGTCTGCCTCCCCATTACCAAGAGTTGGCCCTCCTCATCCGTCAGCTCTCGCTGTGCTGTTCACAGCTTGACGTGGAAGAGACAGGCGTTCCTGAAGGGGTTCTCAATATTTTGGAACAGGCCCAGGTTAGAATTGGCGGATAGGCCTATGGCTACGACCGTTGCTAGTATGTTGTATGCTCTGACGCTTTTGTTAATCCAGCCAGAGCTATGAGCCGTTTAAGACACAGCGTTTTAGAATGACTCCTTCATAGAACTTATGCATTGGCGTTAACCCTCTGTCATTGTTAGAGACAACAAAACTTTTATACAAATATTGGATGCATTTGAGGGTACTGTCATAGAGCAGTGATTGAAAGAGAACAGGTGATGGTGTGCGCCCCCCATTACAATCTGAGGATGATGCGGACACGGACGCAGGTCTTTGCCGATTGATGATGATGGTCATATAATATACTCAATCGGTGAAATCTGGGATTATTCTATTTCATGAGGCAAAGCCGACAAGAGAATGATATTTGAGTTCACCGCTGCCACTGGTTCTTTTTTTTGTGCAGGATTTCCAAGATGCCTTGGCTAAGCAGATCAGCACGTCACCAAGGCCGAAGTCTAAGCAAACACGCGAACCTTCTCCTGTACCAAGGAGACGACTAGCCTTTGAGGGTGACGCCGGGCCTCACAGTAAGCCCAGGCAAAGAGCTCAAGCTGTCAGGGTTCCAAAGGAATCAGGTATGAGTAAAGAGACTCCATTGAAAAGTGAGATCTTGAAAGAAATATCTAGAAAGTAATCTGAGAGATGCGAATCAAGCCATTTACTTTAACCCTTACTTTGATCAGCTCTAGTTAAGCCATTAATTCAAATTGTTCAACTTGTTGTTGTTTTTTATGAAGATCCAAGTCATCCCTACCCTTATCAAGGCAGAGTCCGAGAGACACCTGTGAGGGATCTACACAGTGACACACCCCGTGCCACACTCCATACCACGCCCAGTCTAAAAACAGTAGAGAGGTTGAGACAAACCATTGGAATCGGTAGAGGTGAGGCTTAAATGATGAATAATTGGAGACTCCCATCATTTGGGTTTGGGTACCTTTTTGTAGGACACAAAACGTAAACTTCCACAGATTAACATTAACTCACACGGTTTAAAGATAATAACGGTAGAAAGCTTCCTTTAAAATATTACTTGCTGAGATGCTGTAGTTTTTGAGAAATGAGTAAAACAGATTCTCAAAAATAATTTTTGTATCAGTGAGACAAAAATGATTTTAGCATGTACAACAGATTTACACGATTCTTCTGAAACATTGCTCTGTGAATTTCACTTTTTTTTTACTAAAACAAATTGCGTTAATGAAGCTGAAACTACTACTGGTAAATAATATTACATACGTCTTCTTTCACAGTTAGTAGGATTCACGTCTTGGCCAAAACCCTTTAATTTACGGCATTGGGTATCAAATCGCAAAAATCATATGACTTTTTTACATCCGGTCGCAACGGAACATCAATGTTTTCCTTTTTTTTCTTCTTCCAAAAATCCTTTTCTGGATAAAAATCCCAACTTCTTAATGTTGTGTGTAAGCACTGGATACTCAGACTTTTCCCAAGTTCTGTGAAAAAATCATTCTGAAAATTGTGATAAACAAATTACCATTGTTTTGGGAATTTGTTTTATGTAAACAAATTTTTATTAAAGCTTTATGGCGCAAACCCCCATTTTTTGTTTAATGTTCACAGCAACACCTGGTAGCCCAGAGAGGAATGCCGCACTGCGAGCAGGATTAGAGGCCCTCCTTAGGGCAGGGCAACCCAGCCAAGGGTCCCGCCCCTCCCAACCCTCATCAAGGGTGCTGCCCAACACCACTCAAGCTACCTCTAAACCTCGCAGGAAACTGCCTGCTAAGGGGCCACCACCCGCAACCAGAAGCCTCATTCTGCCTGCCAAATTAAAGGTCTGTATGCAATCCTTGTACTTCATCGTTGTGATACCAGCTTTGTCGAGTCCCTTGAGTGCAGTGTTAATAATACATGCTGAATCAAATATATACCGAAAGGTCTCCAGACTATTTGCTCTTTCCAGCAAATAGTTCCCTAAGTACAGTGATAGCAACCTTATTGCAACCATCATTTTACCATCATTGGAAAGATCCAATATTTCTCTTTGCAACCACTGTATACCTGGGTGTGTAGGGTGAACATAGGCCCTTTTCGAAACCACAGCTTCGGCGTTGGATTCGGCTTCAATCTTCGTCCTCTCGAGCCAAATCCAACGCAGAAGCCGTGGTTTCGAAAAGGGCCATAGACAAAACTACAGCTACATATCAAACTTGTTATTTGTGCTCAGGCTTGGAGTGTTTTTTTGTGTGTGTGTGATCTAAAGTCGCCTGTGTAATGAAAGAGGGTTTAAGTGCTGTTTGTGTAAAGTCTCCTGTGGTAAGGAAGAGAGGGTATGAGTACAGTTGACTTACATTGTCCACGGTATGGAAAGGGTTGAATTAGCACACAAAAAGCACATTTCAGTTAATGCCCGAAGCCCTCATGATGTCGAGTGAAGTATTTATTGAACTTTTGAAGTTAAATGAGTAGGGAGTCGTGGCCGACCGTATAAGAGCACCGAACTCAAGCACTTGTGATTCTGTTCAGCAAAACTACATGCTTCTCTCCAACCCAGGGTAAATGGGTACCTGTGAGGGCAGAGATGGTTCTTGTGATTGATTTAGCCAAGTAGCGCATATTTATTGCACAGGCTGTATACTCCCCAGGGAGCTGAGATGACTTAAGGAATGATTTAAGGCCCAGTGACCAGGGGTAATAATGTTGGAAGCGCCTTGAGACGCCCTTCGGGTGTGAAAAGCGCTATATAAAAAACTGGTTTTTATTATTATAATTATTATTTTTGGCAGGCTGACAGAGAGAGACTACAGCGAGTCAGAGCCACGTCACGTGACGCCCACTTCACCCAGGAGACAGTCGCCTCTAAACTTAAACATCGAGAGCCAGTCATCATCAGCAGCGCCGTCGGCCAGGACCAAGGGTCCGACAAGCCCACGGATGAGACTAGGGCTAAGCCTGTCTGGACCCCACCAGGGTCACCGAGGAGCTTCCACAAGGCATCGCCGAGACCTCCTGCCACTGTTGTGTCTTCTGATGATGAAGGGTTGATCAAAGGTATCGTATTCCTAGTGTGGTCAACCTAACACATATGTGATGCGATCAAAAATGACATGGGTCGATGAACGACTCTTTATGCTTGATTCAAGCAAAATGAGTCATTGGTAGACCCATGATGTTTGTCAGTTTTTTATACATGAGAAAAAAACATTATCTATGCTTTAATACTATTAAAAACCTCATGTTGATACCACCTTTGGTCCAAAAGTTGTGAAAGTAGAAACACCAAGAGACGTGAGAGAATGAAACTGAGATTAAGGGGCTTAAAGTTGAGCTGTTAATTGAAAATACATCCACATATTTTATTTTGAACCAACACTAACCCAAAGAGATTTACACATGGTGCTACCGCAGACCTCACCTCATCATTAAACTCTCTGAACGCTTTGAAATCTAAACATGTCTCTTTTTTTTTCTCTCTTTTTTTCACATCAGACAGAGAGCGTTCCGCAAGGCGGAGGAAGGTCATCTTCAACTTGGAAGAAGACGATCCAGACAAGACGGATGCAGGAAGATCCAGGGGATTTGGTTCTGAACTCATGCAGAGGGAGACGGCCAGACAGGCGTGGCTGGATAGAGAAGCTGCTGAACAGGTATCCATTTAAGATTGTTATTACTTAAAAAGGTGTCAGGTGTCACTTTGTACCTTTACCACTTCGAATTTAAACACTTTGTAGATTTTGCAAGGTAGGAAGTGACTTTGGACACTACGTACCATGGACACTTCGTACCTTCTTACAAGACACTTCGTACCTTCTAACAAGACACTTCATACTTTCTTACAAGACGCTTTGTACCTTCTTACAAGACACTTCGTACCTTCTTACGAGACACTTCATACCTTCTTACAAGACACTTCATACCTTCTTACAAGGCACTTTGTACCTTCTTAAATTACAAGACACTTCATACCTTCTTACAAAACACTTCGTACCTTCTGACAAGACACTTCATACCTTCTTACAATGCACTTCGTCCCTTCTTACAAAACACGTCATACCTTCTTACAAGATACTTCATACCTTCTTACAAGGCACTTTGTACCTTCTTCGTTCCTCGTACTAAATCAGCCATCACTACCACCACTACGAAGCTGAAACTGCTAGTGATGTGCTTTATCTTGATTCAAAGAGAGTAAACCAACACTACCATTACCGTGCCTTATTCGAGATTCAAAGTGAAACAGAAGCAATTGAACAATGTTAATGTGTTACTTTCTTTCTCTTCAGAGGAAGCAGTTGGACATTGGACGTTCTTCCGATGGCTACCCACCAGTGCCTCATCAATGGCTCCAAGAGGCTGAGAAAGCCATCCATGAACGCCTCCAACCCATTATTGATAAGGCAGAGGTATTATTATTTTGTAGCGTTATTTACTTCTGATAGTAATCCTCAAAAGAAAGGATTTTTACGTTTGTAAATGATTAAAATAATTTTCGTCTCATGAGACAAAAATTATTTTTCAGGGAAGCTTATTCAGGGAAGCTTTCTACTATCATTATCTTCAAACTGTGTAAGTTTTGTGTAAATCTGTGGACATTGTGTTTTTTGTCCTACAAAAGTTACATAGACCCTTTAAACAACGTAGTCGTAAAACCCCTATTGAAATTTGTTTCCAAATTACCTTAATGGTTAAACGGAGGCGATTAAGTTCGCTTTTCTGAGAGTCTCTGGCTTCACAAACAACAAAAAAACTAAATTAATTAGTTTAACTTAACTCCCTCATCCATTCTGTGCTTGTTACCAGGCTGTGACCAAGGAGCAGCAGCTTCAGCAGTATTCAACAAGGCAGTCATTACATCATCAACTATCACAACGGGCTATGCAAGCTGTAAGTTGAGCAACTGTGAACAAGTTTGTGTGCTGACCTTTTGTTTGGTTGCGATTTTAATCACGCGCTCATGGTCTGTTTTTCACTCAAAACGTCTAGTTGATTGACTGTTCAAATAAATAATTCAAAATCAAGTAATTATTTGAACAAAACTACCCATTTATCATTAAGCTGCTCATTATTTGTTAAATGTCAACTGTGATATCCAAGCTTTGCAAAACTTGCTCTGGTTCACCTTTCCATCTTCTTCAAACAGTGTCGTAAACCCACAAGTTTAAGAAACAGCGCTCATGGGCCACGTCAACTTCATTCATTCACTCCAAACATGTCACAAATTCATTAACTTTTATTCATTTGGTGTAAATTTTAAAATTATACTGATTTAACTTGCCCGAACATTAAATGAAGAACAAATCTTGGAGTGAAAACGCAAACTGTTCTTGCACCAGATCACACACAGTTATTGTTTGCTTTTGGGATAGAAATCCATCTCCCGAATGTACAAATTAAACTCAAATAGGTTGATTCACATAGATTTATCTTGATTTTTTAGACAAGCGACAACGCAGACCTTCTTAGCGACCTCCTACTTGAAGACATCTTAGCAGACACAGCCCTGGAGTTCCATCGTATCGATAGCAATGAGTGTCTGGAGCGGCAGGCTCGGCAACTCCAAGATGCTCCGACTGTGGAAGGAATACTACACTCTCTGGACAACATGGAGGTACGCAGACTTTAATAAGTAATTGACTGACCATTATCAATCTGAAAGCTTCATGTTACAAACTTGATACCACCATGTACCAAATTTCCTGCATGATAATTCCTTCTGAAGTACCACCAAAATAATTCTTTATTCTTTTTTTGATCATGCCTGTGATTTGTAACACCACAGGTTTTTGACATACATCACATTGCGTGTCAAGGCTGATCAGTTTAGTTCACAGATCCCAAGCTATGTTGTTGTCAGCAGCAGAGTATGGGTTCAGTACACAGTGATGACATGTATGTCCTTGAGCGAGGCACTTAACGTGTAGCCCTCACACATTGAAGTGGCTGTCTATCCCATGGTCTTGTGATGTAAGGCGATCTCTCATAAAATATACAGACATGATATTCCTCCAACTTACTAATTTCAGATTTTTTTTTTGCCCTTGGGAAAAAATCTGTAATACTGTGGTTGAATAACCTGAACAAATTCTATTCAATCCTATAGATGATGTGACCTATGTTTACATTCAAACCGCCCTCTGTTGACAAAACATTGTATACGTCATGTTTCGCCGGGCGATAAGATTCGTAGTCATGGTAAGATTTCATACACTTTCTAGCTGGCTGCCAAAACACAAAGGTTTTGCCCGGCGGTATGTGCGCGAATCATGTTATGGTTTTCGAGTGACGTCAGAGGTCACATCGTCTTTACCATAATATTTACTTGTAGGTCAGCCCGTGTATTATATACACTTTTCCTACTTTTTTCCAAAGACCAAATATCATTCCTGAATATAAAGAATATAAAAAATATAAAAAACCTCTTCACATTTATGTCCTCACACATCCATTTTTTTGTTCACCTGTTGTTTTTAATGGCAGCTTGTAGAAGATGAAATCAGGAGAAGATGGAAGCGGGTAGAATACATCGACCAGGGGGAGCTTCAGGGAGACTCCATCCAACAGAAGGAGGCCAGATGGATGCTGGGTACTCCACTAGATGGGGACTTCCTTGAAAGGTGCAAAATACATTATGAATGACAGTGTGTTGACTTTAAAATTTGAACAAAATTGTAATTTGAAAAATTGTAACTCGATTATGTGTGTATCTCTTGTGTTCTTATATTTCTGTTTTGCATGGTATTGTTGTATACATGGTAACTTGACATAACTTTAATAGGATTTTAATTTGTGCATGGTGTATAATCGGGTGAGGTTTGCAGTAGGGCCATGTGTAAGTCTCTTTTGTGTGGTGTTGGTTCTGAGCAGAACCGGTGGTTGATAACTCAACATTTTGATTATTTTTAGTTACTTATTCAGTTTCCCAGATGCCGTCCCTACATACATTTTTATTTTTTAATTATTTATTCAGCTTTCCAGATGCTGTCCCTACCTCCCACACCTCCATGCAGTTCACAAACTCTCACATACCCACGGGTTCTCATCATTCCGCTGCCAGTGTCTCCTCAAACGAGCCTCAAGAAGTTGTCCGACGCCCAACACAAAGAGAAACCTTCTTGGACTATACCTCAAGAAGCGAAGACGACTCCGATATGGATGCTCAGCATCCACCCCAGGGTGATGACAGTAAAACAAATTCTGAAATAAAACACTTGGACCCTTCTAACCATTCCAAGATCCTACAGAGTCTGCTTGGTACCCGACCACAACCTGCAGCTGAACCACAGTACACTGGTCACCACTCCGTACCGACCAGACACGAGAGGGGCACCAGACCTGCTATGCTGGACAGGCCACGGTTTCCTCTCTTCATTCCGAGCGATATGATGAATCGCATCAAGGACAGTAGAGGGCGCTTTGAGCATCATCTGAAAAGCACGTCGCACTGGTCGTATGGTACCTTTGACCCATGGAAGTTAGTCGAAGAGTGAGTAAAATCTTTGTTTGTTACCCAGTACATCTTGTATTTGTATTCTGTTGTGTTTTTCTCTAGATCACTTAGGGACATACTATTTACTCTGTGTTACGTGCTATGCAAGAATGGTTAATTACTTATTATTATTATTACAAAACAAGAGACCCAGTGACACTGATAATTTATTATTTTTTTACTTTTTTATTGCACAACTTCAGAATACAACTTGGTGCAAAACAGAAACCCCGAACAAAACGAGTGATCACATATCGGAATAGAACCAAGAAACAGGCCGTGTCCGAATTGGCGGCTGCAACTACAGCTACGGCTACGGCTTGGACTGTTGCTATGTGTGTTACTAGGGATGTCCTATACTTCAACGCACAGTGATGAGGAAATCTAACCATAGCCGTAGCAGTAGCCGTTAATTCAGATGCTTCCACAAAGACAACAAATAATCAGAGTCACCATCGCCGTTTGTCTCGTATTATTTTTGCCTTTTATAGACAGCAAAGTATCAAATCATTTTTCTTATCCTTCTTCTTCCTGACAGAGTTGCCGATGAAATTGTGTCCGAGATCATAAAAGACGTTTCCGGTGAAGTCAGTGAGGTCATGGGTCATTGTGTGGATGACCTCTACAAGGCTGAGTTCAATATGACCTGACTTGACCTTACCTGATGTTACCCCATGCAATCAACATAGGCCCTTTTCGAATCCACGGCTTTGGCTTGGGATTTGACTACAGGCTCTGTTCTCTCGTCTAAAGACCTGAGCACATACGCAAAGCACAAGCAAATGTCAAAACAACCACAAGGCCTAGCTAGCCTGAACCTGGAGCCCAAGCAAAGGTTTTCGAAAAGGGCCATTGGTTGAAGATGTTGCTTTACTGGGGAAAATACTTGATTGTTTAGACAGTCCAGTGCAGTGGCAATAACGTTAGGATGATGTACTTAAACAAAAAATTATATATGGCATGTGGTATCCTCATTTGTTGAAACCAAATTTGAAATAGGTGCTTGTTCGGTTTGCATTTGAAATATAAATTTAAATAATATTGCTTTGCCTTTTATATGCACTTATGTTAAATACACTGGACACTTTTGGTAATTGTCAAAAAAGACCAGTCTTCTCACTTGGTGTATCTCAGCATATACATTAAATAACAAACCTGTGAAAATTTAAGCTCAATTGGTCGTCGAAGTTGCGAGATACTACTGAAAGAAAAAAACACCCTTGTCACACAAATGGGTGTGCTTTCAGATGAATTAGATTTTGAGGTCCTGAAATCAAGCATCTGAAAGCACACAACTTCGTACGACGAGGGTGTTTTTTCTTCCATTATTATCTCGCAACTTCGACGACCAATTGAGTTCAAATTTACACAGGTTTGTTATTTTGTGCATATGTTGAGACACACCAATGGAGATGACTGGTCTTTGCTAATTAAAAAAAGTGTCCAGTGTCTTTAAGTCTGAAGTACACATTTGTTAAAATGTGTTATTAGTTGATTTTTTTATATTTTTTCAAAAACAAAAGATACACAAAACGTATTCAAATTTTCAGTTGGTTTGAAAGTTGGTTTCAATATTTCATCTTCTTTTTAGAAATACCACATTCCATGTTCAGGATGTTTGCTGTTTTCATCTTATTTCCGAATAAAATAAGTTGTTACAATAGAGCACTTTATCTACATGCGTCTCAAAGTGCTTATAATGCTTTAACCTTTAGAGACCGTAGTGGCCGCAAGCGGCTTATACCCAAAATGCCTATAGGTGTGAAATTCTTTTTCTCTTTTTGTTTTTCACCTTTTCCAGCCTTCTTTTAAGTTTTAATATACTTTGGATATTCTCAGGCCATTTGAGACCAAATTTTGTGGTATTTATTTTCAAGATGTTTTAAAATTTTTATTTATAATAAATTCAAAAAAACTTACATACAAAATGAAAACTGTTATGGTTTATTTGTAGTTGAAAAGCAATTAAACTCTTTCTGTTTTTATTGATTGTAACATTGCTTGATGGATCGATGATGTTTTGAGTGTGTTTGATTCAGTGGTTTGTCTTCAATTTTCAATCTTTAATCTTAAGGCCGAGTCACACTGCAGCAATAACGAAAACGATAACAATCACGACGCAAAGCGAACTCATTCTATTGGTTGAATTGCTTCACGCAGAATATGTTCACGCTCATTCAACCGAAGCTGTGCGCAAGTTAGAAATGTTTTTAGAAACGTGGATATTTCTGTAGTGGAACTAATGGTAGAGGAAATATTGACACAAAAATATACAAACTTATTTAAAAATCTTGAGCATGACCATGTTGTGTCTGTTGTGTTGGAGAGGGGTGCTTCAATTAATATTATATTATTGCACATCCATACACAGGCAAACACACACTTTATGTGTGGAGGAGGGGTCAAAAAAGTAGCACTTTTTTTTGTTCTTCATTTCATCAACAAACTTTGAGACAACATCTGGCATTGAGTTTCAGACATATTTGTGTACACAACAGTGAGCAATTTGTAAAGCCGGAAAGTACAAAAACTTGCTAAACACATACAAGTATTGCTTAACAGAAAAAGGTTGCCTATTTTCATTGTTGCAACAGGTGCCCCAATCATTTTTTTGGCTTGAATTTGCTAAGCAGTATTTTTTGTTTCACAGCTTTGAAATTGGGCACTGGCCCTATATGGTTGCAACAAAAATCTGCGCTTTGTAAGCATATTTCACAGGCAAGCATGGTGTTTTTGCTTGGGTTGAGCATACTCTAGCTACTACGCATTAGAGCAATCTTTTCATATACACACAAAAACGGCACATCATAGATGAGGCCGACCCTAAAGCTGTGACTCAGTGCTGTGAGGGGTGACCTACGATTTTCAATATAATAATTTTAAATTGATTCTTAAAAGGGAGACATTTGTGCCAACACAATTTTGAATTTGTAAATATCCAGTGACCGCACAAAAGCAAGGCCTATTGTTAATGTTATTGTCTTGAAATTATTTTGGGTGTTTTTTTTATCATGCTGGAAAAAAGGTTTGAACACGTAAAAAAATACGTGTAGCAGACGACGTGGCATTTACGGTATGGTACCTCGACAGACACTACGTCATTTGTCAACAATTTGTCAGGGGCACTGACGATTTGTGGCGAAGGCGGGAGATCCAAGATGGCGTCGCTTGTAACGGATGTTCTACTTGCAAATACCGGTAAAAAAAAGTGTCTGTTTTTCTTGTTATAAACTGTATTTTTCTTTTAGATTAATGGTTATAGTTGAATTATTAAATATTCAATCGTAAAGAATGGCATAAATATAATGTTATTGTCCCGTTAACTAGCAAAACTAGTCATTTACAGAGGGCCGTGAGAAATGACATCGCGCTCCCTCGTGACAGTTGCACCAATTACGTGAACAATATTTTTAAAATTTTGGTATGCGTTAGAAATTAAGAATGAAATACGATTATTGTTTTGTTCAGTGAGTGCACAAAGTGGTGGTCAGAATCGATTCAGAATCTTTTTTTGAAGATTTTCAGTTTCTTGTCTGATTTCCAATCATCAAAATAAACTTTTATGTAACCATGAATGATGGAGGAAGGAAGAGAAGGACCTCGAACTACCCGCAAAACCGCAGAGTAACAAAAGAATACCCTGACAATGCCCCTGTCTGACCAGTGGAAAAAGAGGAAGGAGACCTCCAGCTGGACGGCCGATTAACGAGCAGGATTAGATCTCTTTGTACAGAAGGTGTGGTACCGCCAGACTGCGCCTTCGTGTAAAGTTGAATCATTGGAGACAAGAATTGTGAATATACAGGTTTCATTTATCGTTTTTGGTGTTTCACGGAAACATCATGGCATATTTTTACATTTTTGGTGACTTTCCGCTCACTAGCGCTGGTTCAAAATTTTGGTATTTTAGCACACGAGGTTGGTTGGTATTCAATTGTGTTTTTCGATTTGGTGGGCACAAGTGTGCACAATTGTTTTTTCTGTATTATATCCATACGACACCATAGTTGAGTGAAGAACCAAATGGCACGCGCAAACTCACATACACCAGGTCGCCCATTGTTTGTATAAGGTATGTGGGTGATTACGAGGTGTCGTTAAACGACCGCGGTACCACAGGTTCGACTTTTGAAGTCCCTTCGTTCGAACTCCTTCTCTTCCTTCCTCCATGATGTAACCAATCCACCATATACATAAACTGCCAAACCTGTAGAAGTTTCAGATCGATCGACCATCTGGGTCACGAGAGAATAGTGAAAGGCCATATCAAATTTTGCATTGCGTCGATGCCAAAACAAAATAGAATAAAACGCTCACTGAGCTGAGCAATAAAATTAGATTATTTATTTCTCATCAAATATGACATTTCAGACAGAATTATTTCAAGGGATGTTTTCTACTGTCATCATCATTAGACCGTGTAAGTTTTATGTAAATCTGTGATCTTCACGATTTTTGTTTCTTACCAATTCTGTGATGTTCCTTTAAGCAAGAATAGGTTTAATTCATGATTCTTAAAGCCTTTGGACACTTTCGGAAAAGAAAAAACAGAAAAGAACAGAAAAAAGTTCACATATTTACTAATAACTTACAGGGTTTACAGAAGGTAATGGTGAAAGACTTCTCTTTAAATATTATTCCATGAAATGCTTTACTTTTTGAGAAAACATTAAAACAATATCAATTCTCGATATCGCACGGCGAAACATGCGGAAACAAGGGTGGGTTTTCTTGTTATTTTCTCCCGACTCCGATGACCAATTGAGCCTAAATTTTTACAGGTT
This sequence comes from Asterias rubens, assembly GCF_902459465.1. Classification (NCBI taxonomy): domain Eukaryota; kingdom Metazoa; phylum Echinodermata; class Asteroidea; order Forcipulatida; family Asteriidae; genus Asterias; species Asterias rubens. The sequence goes on along the minus strand of NC_047066.1, from coordinate 6,918,753 downwards.
TGTTATTTTATATGTAAGTTGTGATACACGAAGTGTGGGACTTGGACAATACTGTTTACCGAAAGTGTCCAATGGCTTTAATACACTAAATTTTTGTCAAGATTGTCCCCACCATTTTAAAATTTGCCTCATCATCCTAACTTCGATCCCTCGCAGACCTGTTGGAGAAGGAAGATCTAGGAACACGCATTGGCAAGCTGTCGTCTCATATCGATGAAATCAAAGGAGAGATCTACCATGCTGTGCATGAGAAATACACCCACTTCAGACCAACCAGGGATACAACAGAGGAGCTGCACAATAAAGTGCAGACCATCTCTGGGGAGATGCAGAACCTCAGCAATAAGATTAAGGTAAGGCGGTCACAGTGGTCCAGTGGTTAAACTGCAGGACTTGCAAAAATAAGGTTGTTGGTTCGAATCCTACGAAGCCATACATGACAAATATATACCTACTTCATACCCACAATGGATACTACAGAGGAGCTGCACAATAAAGTGCAGACCATCTCTTGGGAGATGCAGAACCTCAGCAATAAGATTAAGGTAAAGGTGGTCCAGTGGTTAAACTGCAGGACTTGCAATCATAAGGTTGTGGGTTCGAATGCGTTGAAGCAGAAGGATGCAGGAACCTAAGCAATCGATCAAGGTAGGGTTTAAAACAACCCAGTGGTTAAACTGCAGGACTTGCAATCATAAGGTTGTGGGTTTGAATCCTGCCAAGTTGTACATGAGAAGTACACCGACTTCAGACCACCCAGGGATAACTGATCAGACGCGGCATTGCAACTAGACATGACACTCCTCTCTCAATACTCATGGAAAAGAACAGCCCACCTTTCATAGAGGTGAAACACTTATGCGAACCTACCAACAGTGCTCAACATTCTGACGATCTGAGTATGGTTGGCATTAGATTAAAGCCATTGGACACTTTCTCCACAGAACAAAAATTAAAAAGTTCACAGATTTACAAATAACTTACAGGGTTTACAGAAGGTAATGGTGAAAGACTTCCCTCGAAATATTATTCCATGAAATGCTTTACTTTTTGAGAAAACATTAAAACAATATCAATTCTCGATATCGAGAATACTGGACTTATTTTAAACACATGTCATGACACGGTGAAAAGTGCGGAAACAAGGGTGGGTTTTCCCGTTATTTTCTCCCGACTCCGATGACCGATTGAGCCTAAATTTTCACAGGTTTTTTATTTTATATATAAGTTGTGATACACGAAGTGTGGGCTTTGGACAATACTGTTTACCGATGTTGTGCGGTTGCTTTAAACCAGCTTCACCAAGTCACTTGAAACAAACAATTAACAACTCAACAAATTGTAGCCCCTGAGCAATGCCTGTGCGCTGTACGCGCATGGTCACCACCATGATGATGATTAATGATTAATGTTGTTTTTCTTGTTTTTTTCTTGATAATTTAGGGAGACATCAGTGCACAGCTAAACAGTTCCACCAGTGACCTTCATGACCTCACAAGACAGTTGGAGAAAACCAACGCCATCATTGAAGTGCTAAAGTCCCTATGCAAGGTCAGCTTAATAGTTCAGCTAACAATTTTGAACAAGGGTTTTGAATTGTTTTAAAAGATAAACTTTGCTTTTTTTCATTGCATCAGATGTTTATAAAATCTGCCCTCGACTTGTGAAAATAAGTGTTTTATTTTGTTCTAGATTTGTTCAAGAAAAAAAAAGTTTACCCAAAAAATTAATCAAGTGAGGTTTGCAGAGACTTCATGTACATAATCTCTTTTTATGAGATGTGGTGGTTCTTAGAAAAACTGGTGGTTTGATAACTCGACGATTGATCAGTGTGCTTTGATATTCTTCTGGAGAATGCAGCCTGGAGATGATCAGAGCATACTGATAAAATCGTTGAGTTGGCAAACTACCGTTTTTTTTTCGCGGAATCAACACAAGTCATAAGGAAAGATTACATACATTGTGTCTCCACTAACCTCCTTTGATTATATTCCCACGAGGCAAAGTTTAAAATCCTTCTTTAAAAAATAATAACAATTTGGCTTTCATTCTTGCATTGATTCATTCCACATTTTGCTGCCAGGATGTACACTTTTTAATTTGGTAAAAACATGCAATTTTCAAAAAGCATAACTCTTTAGAGTTGTGATTTTGATTTGTTTTTCTTTGCTTTTTCAGATCAACGGTGCAGTGAAAGATTTTCAGAGTTCGATACAGAATCATGAGTATATACAAGCCTCAAACGTCATCAGTGAAATGGTAAAGGATCACAAATCTCTCATCTTAACATCTTTTACCCTACGTGCAAATCTCATGCATTCGCAACGCAAACGTTTGGACCCGTTTAAAAAGCATGACATTTATTCAAAAACATCCAACAGCATTATTAGCACCGTTATTATATGATGGAAACCACAGTTGGTTAAACCCACTCAATCTAGTAGGGACTGAAAACCCAATCCACATGCAAGGCTCCAGTCTGAGGTTGGATTCGAACCAGGGTCCACAGAGGTGAAAGGCAGGGAAAGAAACCTCAATTCTGTTTTCTGCTCAAGATTTGACATTGGCTGCTTGCATGTTCAGGTCTTGGTCTTCTTGAACGTGAAAGTCAGAAAATTGAGTCGTTTCTAAGTGACGTCACCACTTTGGGCTTATTTCATGCTCACGCATGACGTTTGCACTTACGTACAAGACTTGAAAATGGTAACTTCACGTTATTTTTACCCCCAAAAATTGTTGACGTTTATGCTTACGTTTTTGCTCGTATAACGTGCAGCTAAACCTCCATATTATTCCATGAACAGAATACATGTATCAATCATGCAAAATTGTTTGTACATGGCTAACGGAAGTCTTTGTCTCAAGATTCAAAAATAAATAATGATAAGCCCTTTGAGACACCCAATAATAAAGTGCTATTTAAAGGAACACATTGCCTTGGATCGGTCGAGTTGGTCTTTGAAAAGTGTTTGTAACCGTTTGTTATAAAATGCATGGTTAGAAAGATGTTTTAAAAGTAGAATACAATGAACTAACACGGTCGGCCAGTTATGGGAGTCAAATTGACTCCCATAAATGGCCGACCGTGTTAGTCGACGAGGTAAAAGGAAAATCGTGCAATTTCGAGCTAATTTGTGTGGATCATTGTATTCTACTTTTACAACATCTTTCTACCCATATGCATTTGATAACAAACGGTTGCAAACGCTTCTCAAAGACCAACTCGACCGATCCAAGGCACTGTGTTCCTTTAAAAACTAGTTGTTATTACTATTATAACACCCCGTTTTCTGCCTTTTCATTGGTTTAGAGCGTGTCACATGATGTCTTAGTTTTACTAGAAACGGTGGCCGTGTGATAGTGCATCGTTTGCCGTGTGATAGTCCGACGACTATCACACGGCGTGCAGTACCCAGACGTCTATTTACCCACCTCGAACCCAATCAGTTGTGCATCTGTGTATCTGAAACGCGCGTACGTACGCTATGTGTAAGAAGATGATAAATAGTGCTGACTGCTTTAACTGACTGCTTTAACTCATGCTATGTTTAATACTATGGGAGTCGTAGTTTTAACCATAGCACTCGACGCAGTCAATATTTGTATACTATTGGATAGCACATTGTATAAAAATTGTGTGTTATCGTTGGGGGAGGGATGAGATTTCATGAAAACTGCCCAACACATCGCCGAAATAGTTTTGTATAACCTTGTTTTAAATTTCTTTCAAATGTACAGAGATCTGATTTAGACATTCTCATAGATGATGGTTACTGTGACCTGAAGATCATCAAAGCAGTGCGGGTGAGTCTTATTTTATTTTATTTTATTTATTCTTTATTTATACTGGATGAAAATCAGCTCAGCATGAAAGCTGTTTTTCGCTGTCGCCAGTCGAAGAATAATAATAATAGACACTACTTATATAGCGCATATCACCGTAAGGTCCCATGCACTTTCAAAAGAGACTACCAAAATAATAAAAACAATGTCAGTCCAAGAGTCTAAAAAGTAGAATTATGCATAATGGGTATGTGATTTATCGTTGCCCTTTGTTCTCTCTGTTATCAGGCTGAGCTGAGAGTCAACCAGGAGACACTTCTTCATCACTTAGGGGAGTCATGGTCCGCTCTAGCCACCTGGAAGATACCTCATGCCAGGGAGCCTGTCACCATGGCAAATATTACTCAAGTACATCTCAAAATAGGTGGGTATAGTGCTTCAATCAGGAGTAATGTTTTCCACTATTCATCCCTGAGGTTCCAATCCTCATTCATGGTGGTCAACCCCTCATCTGTGGGGGTGAACCCTTCATCTGTCGTGGTCCTCTCTAGCCACATGGAAGATACCCCACGCCAGGGATCCTATCACCATGGCTAATATCCCTCAAGTACATCTTAAAATAGGTGGGTATAGAGCTTCGATCAAGAGTAATGCATTCCTCATCCCTGAGGCTCTCCCTCTCGAAGTTTTTACATTTTCAAAAACTTTTGTAAAATTCTGTTTTGTGCGTGTTGGGTTGTGTGTCTGCGCGTATAGAAATAGATTAGGTGCGGGTACTATTAGAGCTATATATATTGCAAAACACAAAACCAGCGGGTCTTAAACAGCTCCAGCTGTGACTTTATCAGCCGTTTTAAAAACACCCCAACGTGATGTGCTCTCCACCAATAGAAATAGCAAAAACTCTCCAGGGAATTTATGAATATAAATTACTGAGAAGTTTTACATTTATTTTTCATTTTTTGTTTTTTACCCATACACCGATGTGTGTTAGCATTTACAATCCACTTTTCTGAGCTCTGCCCCATCTACACACAAAAAGACACTACATCAATCAAAATGACGACTCTTGCTTGAAAGGACATTTTTACCGCACTTCTATGAGTGTGTTCGTGTTTGTGATTGGTCAATGGATAACATGGTTCAGCTTAGTCAGGATCGTTCTTGTGCATTGAGATAGTAAAAGCAACTGTAGAGTTTGTGATATTTGTGATTCTATGCTTAAATTAATGATTTTTCGTTGTTTGTATAGTTGACAGTGAAACTGCAAAGTCCACTATTGCAGCCATGCATCAGGTTGGAATTCTCAAGAGTAAACTGGAAGTATTTGGTAAGTGTCATCTTCCACTCTTTGATCGTGTCTCTTTAAAACACCAGGCACAATTTGATAGAGCTGCTTTATTAGAAAAAAATTGCTCAACAATTTTGTGCTCAGCAGAAATGAACCTAATACCCGTCAAAAATTGTACACACAGCATGGTATTTTGGCTGGTAACCTTATTCTAGTAAGCATAATTTTGTTTAGCTACTTTTTGTGCTTAAGCAGCTTTTTGAAATTGGGCCCAGGGCACAGCTCTCAAATGCAGGTGGATTTGAATCCTACCTGAGTAGCCTGTGGTTTTTTTTTCTCAGCAGGGTTCTGGGAAAGCATTTGTTATCACAGGTCAGTGTATAAGGGTTAAAACCAAAGTAAACAATTATGCATTTGACTGTTGTCAAATGGCTGATTTGTTTATCTACTTTGCAAACTGTAAAATCCTTACGAGCTCAATCTAACGTCTGAATTTGATGTCCTTCTCCAGGCAAGAGACTGATGGAGTTTATATTGAAGCCGTCTGCAATCTTCCCCAGCGTCACTCCAGTAATCAACTCAACCAAAAAGGTACACCCCCCCCCCCCAAATCAATGTGTGCATTTTAATTTTCATTGAGGAAAATAAACTTGAATTTATTAATTGGTTTACTTCTAAAATCACATTGCAGCCTATAAAAGGTTAGAATTACATGACATTTACAAAATTAAAACACACAAAAAACTCAACTCTAACACAAATCCAACCACAAACCCCAACTCCAAATTTTATAAGACAAGTTCAAGGGAAACCAATCTCAATTTACCTAGCAATCATTTCTTGTTGTACACTTTTTATCAGTCGAAGACCACCACCATCAGTTTGAGGGCGAGTAGCGATGGACCGAACGAGACCAGCGATCCTGTAGGCCTGTACAAGAACATCCAGTACGTCCTGGAGGCGCTGAAGGGACCTCTACTCGGTCACAACGCTGGGAGCAGAGGGTCAGAAGATGACACTACCCTCATGTCAATGCTAGGTACGGTCATATCTTTTGATGAGAAAATAGAATTAGCTGTTGCAAACAACTTGCCAACCAAAAGGACCGATGGTATAAATGAAAGTAACTGCCTCTAGCTACCGGGCAATCTCGTAGGTCTAGTTTGTAAGACGCTGCTCTAGAATTGTAAGACACTGCTCTAGAATTGTAAGACACTGCTCTAGAATTGTAAGACACTGCTCTAGAATTGCAAGGGTCACGGGCTCGAATCCCAGCCTGGTATTATGCTTGTGATTTTTTCACAGGATTCAGTACACAGTACTGAGTCCTGTGAAAAGTACTTTACAGTGCTTACACACATAAGCAAAAGAAATAGTTAATGGCCTGACGATTTGACCCTTGCAGAGTCTTTCTCGAAGGCTAAATGACAACATAACAAACGTAAACAGGTATCTAAGTTCAACATAAGCAGTGAAGCGAAAATACATGAATGGAGAGAAAGAGAGAGTCATCAAGCATACGTACAAAAAGCAAGGGGTAAACAATGAATAGGGAGACAATATTACATGTTTCGGAAAAAATTTTGTTTTTCCTTCGGCCTAAGCTATCATTCTTTACAAATGAACTTTTTTGTTTGATTTGTATTTTCAATCTAGGTGAGATGATGTGGCCAGAGCTAGCTCAATGCATCATAACAAATAGTCTGGTGCACTCCATACCAACAAGTAGCTCAAAGGTACGTCGTATTCATGGTACTTTTCTTCGCAGCCAAGCGGTTCACCGACCAATCAAGCAAGGAATTTGAATTTAAGAATGTCTCTCTTATATTGGAACATTGGAGCCTGCAAAGTGAACAGGCTTCCTTCACGTATTAAAGCAATGTACGTGGCACCAAAGTGGTTGTGCATTTAAAATGATATTTTATCATTTGTAAAGATGGCCAACAGCAAGCGGGAACTTTCTATAAGAGTTCGGAGAAGTGGTTGAATGTCACATGAATGTTTATTGATTTATTCGTTCTTATTTCAGCTGAATGACTACAAAGCTGTTATTACAGCAACTGAAGAATTTGAGACGTCTCTTCAAAAAATAGGTCAGTAAAATAAAATGTTGATCAGTTTACCTTTACATGATTTGAGCTTGTCTGACATCTATGTATGGTAAACTAGAAACTGAACCACTGAAATAGAATTTAAAAACGGGGAAACTGACTAATCAGAGTATTCAGTACCCTGTTTGTTGATCTGAGTGGGGGCAGCCATGGGTTAATGACGTCAAATTTGGGGTGAAATATGGCAACTTATCGACCTCACGTAGTGGCGTTTGTACAACTATTGTTCATCACAAGCTTAATGTGTTTTCCACTTTAGTGAATTTGATTTTGTTTGCCCATGGGAAAATCTTTAAAAGATTATGATTAATAGCCTGCAATGTGATTCAACCCTACACTATGTGTACACGGGTCATACCTTGTACTCGATGAAATATTCCTACTTTTTTCCAAGAACCAAAAGTCATGCCTGACATCAAACGGTCCAAGCAACGGTTTATCATTGCTTGGAAGCCCTATGGAACAGCCCAGAGCTCAGCATGAGGAAATGTATTACTCTGGTTTTTGTTAATACCTTTTGTCCAGGGTTTATCTCAGCGACAACATCACCGTTGCTCACTTATGCCAGAGATGTAAACGTCCACTTTGCCAACAAAAAGTGTCAGGAGCTCATCGTGGAAGCTCGTCAGCTGATGAAGAGAGAGCTTCATAACACGAAGCGTGTCGGCTCCAGTAGTAAGACTGGCTCAAACAAAAACGTCGAAGAGCAAAAGGAAACTTCGTCTGAGGTTAAGGATCAGCAAGATGCAAAGGTAGGGGCTGTTCACATATTTCACAGCAAGCTCTTCACGCACCTGTTCTGTCCGCTATTTCGGAAATGATCGACACCTAAAATTACAGAAATGGCAGGCGTGGTGTGCGTATTGTGTTCCGCATCAGGCTAGGTGTCAGTAGCTGTTGCAAAACTAAAAGTCGTGGGGGTCACATTTATAAAAGTGTATAGATTAAATGTATACTTCAAGTTATTATTATTTATTTCTACAGCACTGAAAAACATTTAGTTGCAAAAAAATATGGGGGACACCCAGTTAGATAAATGTGTGTCAGTTAGGATAGGCTATAGAAAAAGTCATTATTTGTATCTTGACTGTACAGACAAACATTTTACATGTAAAATTCTTAAGTTGATCTCTTTGATGGCAAGTTTGCCTTTTTCAGGAAAATCTGATGGAGCTTGAAGATCAGTTAAAAATCCACTTTTCTTACTTTTTAATTATATATATATATATATATATATATATTTTTTTTTCAGGACAAGAATCATGTAAGTGAAGGAGTCTTTGCATTGCCTGAATGTGCTGTCAGTGAGAGTACAGAATGTCTGGTCAATCTTGCCTACCAGACGCTACAAGAAGCTTCAAGTAATACACCGCAATGGTAAATATGGTTGCTTCGTTTATAAATGCTATAGTTGCAATACATGCTTCTTTGTAAATGCTGTAGCCTATTGTACCTAAGTTGCATTGGTTTTTACTGTATCCTGGTGTTCATGCACCTTTTTATCTTTGATTTCTATTTTGCTTTTTTGTTTTACTGGTGTACGTTTTCTTAAATTTTTTCTGTGTAATTTTTTTTGGGTATTTTTACTGTTATGCGCCCTCGAAAAAATTATGATTATTATTGCTATCATGCGTTGAACATCTCTCATCTCTCTACAATTGATGTATGTTAAATGGAAGGTATACATTTGTAATCACTCTTCAAATTAATGGCATTAAAAACTTAAGTGGTTAGAAGTGCAGCAGCTTTCGATTGTACAAATGCTCTGAATTTTTGGCAATTTCTAAAAAATGTGACCAGTTTTATTTTATATACATATTTATATAGAATTGAAACAATCAAACGGTTCCAAAAACCAATGGCACATACTTTCCCTTTAAAGGGAAGGTACACGTTGGTGATTGTCAAAGACCAGTCTTCTCACTTGGTGTATCCAATCATAACCATAAACTAACAAGCCTGTGAAAATTTGGGCTCATTTGGTCATCGAAGTTGCGAGAAAATTATGAGAGAAAAAACAGCCTTGTTGGACGAATGTGTGTGCTTTCAGATAGGAATAAAGAAGTCTTTTATTATTTTAGTGAGAAATTACCTCTTTCTCAAAATCTACATGTATGCTACTTCAGAGGGAGCCGTTTCTCACAATGTTTTATACTATCAACAGCTCTCCAATGCTCGTTACCAAGTCAGCTTTTAAGTTAATATTTGCTTTGAGTAAATACCAAACTTGTATACCTTCCCTTTAAACACCATATAACACTGTAGTGACCCAATTCACCCGACGTCATCATCAGAATAATCTTGGATGCACCATATTGGTGAGCATTGTCTCTGTGCGTTATTCAGTGAAGTGCGCATTTTAGGCGACGTGGCGTCTACACATAAACCTAATTGCCCACCAATAAGGTGAACGTGGCACAGTTGCCGTGTATGACGTGCGTGGAAGGGGTCAATACTTAAAAGTTCCAGAAGTACAAGTTTCAATATGATATGTTTTGTGTTTTTAACACAGTGCCATTCAGTTATTCTACACCGTCAGGAACATGTTTGAGGTTTTCTGTGATGTTGTCCCCACTTACCATAGAGAAAACCTTGTGAGTACAAATTGTAGAAAGTTGTTATGTATCTTCAGACCTTAAGGTCACCGGTGCTGGTCACTCTGATGGCATCTTGGTTGTTATACTTATTTTGTATGTACAGCCAGGCTATTTTAAGCAAGGCAGGATGTTTATTTTATTTATTTTATTTATTTCTTCTTTTCCCCTGGGGAAACCTCTCAGTGAAACACTGCTTTTCAGAGGTGCCCAGCAACTACATACACATTAAATATTTAAAATTGTATTGGCTATTTCAAACTCAAATTTTAAATTTTATGAGATATGATGTATTTGCACTGACAACAACGATATCAAGTTGATTTAAAATGGATTGGTCTATACAAGTGCCATTTATTTGCTGGTCATATTTTTTATGTAAAATTAGAAAATAGAAACTGCTTACCAACCAAAAGTACCTGTGGTATAAATGCAAGGGTCGAAACGTCAGTCCATTTACTCACTTTTCAACTTTACTAATTTTTCATCTATTATATACCCGCTGCCATAGGATTCGAACTGCCTCCAGCTGCCGGGCAGTCTCGGTAGTCTAGTTGGTAAGACAATGCTCTAAGAATTGCAAGGGTCATGGGTTTGAATCCCACCGGAGTAATGTGCTTGTGATTTTTTTTCACAGAACTCGGGGAAAGTACTGAGTACTGAGTATACAGTGCTAACACAAATCGCTGTATGGGTAAAAACCAAAGTTAGTATTTTGTATCCCTATTAAATTGGTTTTTTTTATCACAGCAAAAGCTTCCACAGGTGTCAGCTCTCCACCACAATAACTGCATGTACATATCCCACCACCTGATGACGCTAGGGCATCAGTATCGCCATACGTTACCCTCCCCGCTCTGCGATGGTGCTTCTACCTTTGTGGACCTCATACCAGTCTTCAGGAAGTTGGCATCAGAGTGCTTCCTAGCTCAAATGGTAATGAGTAGTTCCAAAATGTCATAGGGCTTGCTTTTGGGTCGGTAGAAAAGCCAATATCCGAATGAGTGGCTTCAGCTTTGCCCCAAACGCTGAAAACCAAATCTGCAAAGTGCCCAAATGGGACTTGAACCGACTCAAAACAAAAATAATAATAATTAATTTAACATCTATTAAAACTTCAACTCTTGTTATTTTGCTTGTCATGTTATACAAGTCTATGTCTCCCCTTGGAAAAGTTTTAAAAGCAATTTTGCTTCGATGTGTCCTACATGTTTTAGACCTGTTTCTGTATTGTACCCGACCATCAGTAGTATCATTTGAATTTCTTAATTGCAGAGAACTCAGCGAGACCAGTTATTGGAAAGTCTGTCGGGAGCCGGGGGCTTCGGTCAAGTATCAACGGATGAAAACTTCATCGCTTGTGAGAAAGCTATCAAACAGGTAAAGAGACAATACTTTAGCTACAGAAATGTTTAGAGTTTGGAAGGTAGTGCGTTTTGCTCTATCAGCCAAGCTCCCATCGGATGATGCCCATTCCTACATCTTTAAAGACTGTGAAGGGGTATCTACTCCTCCAGCCTCAGGAGTAGGTGGCAACGTACCCCATGCGGCAGTTGCTTTGGGTCAATAGCTCAAATCAGTTTAGTGAAGCCCTCACCTTGTAGTGACTGTCCAGCCTGTGATATAAGGCAATCTCTCATAATCTTTTTTTTTAAAGGCACTGGACACTATTGGTAATTACTCAAAATAATTATTAGCTTAAAACCTTTCCTGGTAACGAGTAGTGGGGAGAGGTTGATAGTATAAAACATTGTGAGAAACGGCTCCCTCTGAAGTAAAGTAGTTTTCGAGAAATAAATAATTTTCAACAAATTTGATTTTGAGACCTCGGGTTTAGAATTTGAGGTCTCGAAATCAAGCATCTGAAAGCACACACCTTCGTGTGACAAGGGTGTTTTGTTCATTCATTATTACCTGTATCTCGCAACTTCAACGACCGATTGAGCTCAAATGTTCACATGTTTGTTATTTTATGCATATGTTGAGATACATCAACTGTGAAGACTAGTCTTTGACAATTACCAATAGTGTCCATTGTCTTTAAACCCCTACGAGCAGAAAAACAATCAGGATGTTTGAGCATGAAACAAGCCTTTCTGCTTCGCCTCACCCATACACTCTTGCTTTGTTGAGAAGTAGAACAAAGAACCATTCCAACAGCTTTATTCCACGTACTGCATCTCTTTGGAACTTCCTGCCTGGTGCATGTTTCCCTCCATCCTACAATCTAGACTGTTTTAAGAGGAATATCAATTCTTACCTTCACCTCCCCTAAATTTAGAATTTTTTCATCTTGTAGCCCCTTACCAAGAGTGGCTGTCGGCCTTGTTTGTGTTGAACTTGCACAACATTATATTTTTTAGAAAGTATATGTAAAAGAGCATTGATGCCAAAGATTTGTTCTTGTCCAGGTTCTGCATCAGTTGGGTCATCTTCAACGGGTGTGGCTTAACATTCTACCCAGTAACATCTACACTAAAGCCATGTCAACTCTCATCAACACGGTACTCATTCAGGTTGTAGAGAAAATAACACTACTTGAGGTAAGGCTTGTCTCCCATAATTGACCATATTTTTTACTGCATGAGGGCGCTTTCATCAGCAGAAAAATATTGCTTAACAATTGTCTGCTAAACAGAAATGAGCAGGATACCAGCCACAAATAGTACGTATGACATGGTTGTTTGGCTGCATGGTTGTTTTGGTAAGCGTAATTTGTTTGTGGTTAGCTACTGGTTTTGCTTAAGCAGCTTTAAGATTGTCTTGCATCACAATCAAAGTTTCATCTTATTTTAATTTTATCGATGACAAAATACATTAACATAATCATTTGAAAAATGGGGGGAAAAACCTGTTACATGTACTTGTTTTCATCCAATGAAATTAGTCAACATAATATAGCGGTAAAAAATATAGCGAATTCACAATAGTCCATGGAAATAGAGCTTGGAGAATGCTGTATGTGTAGCTGTCACTGCAGGTCTACTAACTGCACTCAGCACTTATGACGCTTGATATTCTCACATGCCTTTTTAACTTTAATTGTACTCTGTAAGGGTCATGTGTTATTATTTATGGATTGTGATATTTCCTAACTTTTAAACAATATTTGTTGTTTCTTTTGTGATTTCTGCTGTTGTTACCTTTTTAATCATTTTCCTTTTGCTGTTGTTGTTTACTAAAATGTTTCTTTATTATTTTGTTATGCACTTTATGGAATGGGCGCGATATAGATCATTATTATTATTATTAAAAGAGCTCTCAATAATACAGCACTCATGTCAAGGCATTTAATATATTAATTTATCTCAGGATATATCCGCCGATGATGCTCATCAGTTGTACTCATTATTCTTGGGTCTTCAAGAAAAAATCCCCGATCTGATCAAGCCTGAAGATGCAGAGGTAAGACATTAGACATAAGACTCTTTATTCATCTCCAAAAAGAAGAAATTTTGTACACTTTTTCGTTTGAAGCAAGTCTTACAAGTGACTGAAAACTTACTCAAAATACTTGTTTTCGTCAACAGGAACCGATTGTTGTACAGAGCACCGTTGACCACTGGACAGCGTTTACAGAGCTGCAGTTTATCCTTGAAGCAAGCATGCAAGATATCGTAGACAGATGGGCAGAAGGAAAGGTAGGTCTCATTAATGGATTGTACATGACGTCATTGACCACCATCTTTGATGCATAACAATGGAAATGTGTATGCGCTGCCACGACGCTCAGCCAATGACAGCCTTCCACACGGGCACATTTCATCAAAGATGGCGGCCAATGCCAAACTATTATTTTTATTTATAATCAATGGTCGTACAAATTTAAGCATGATTCCAAAGGGGGTTTCTTAAAAATACTCATCCCATGTGTTGATTTTGTTTCCAAAATCTAAAAATAAGACTTTTTTGTATTTGATTTCAGGGACCTCTTGCCATGGTGTTCAACACCAGTGAGATAAAGAGTCTGATCAGAGCCATCTTCCAGAATACAGACAGGAGGGCTGCGGCTCTAGCTAAGATCAGATAAGACTAGTACAAGTCTATGGTGCTGATCATCATCTTCCAGAATACAGACAGGAGGGCTGCAGCGCTAGCTAAGATCAGATAAGACTAGTACAAGTCTATGGAGCTGATCATCATCTTCCAGAATACAGACAGGAGGGCTGCAGCGCTAGCTAAGATCAGATAAGACTAGTACAAGTCTTTGGTGCTGATCATCTTCCAGAATACAGACAGGAGGGCTGCAGCTCCAGCTAAGATCAGAAGACTAGTACAAGTCTAAAGTGCTGATCATCATCAAAAATACTGATGGAAGAACTGTATTGGCTGAAATCAGATCAGATAAGACTAGTACAAGTCTATGGTGCTGATCATCCAGAATACAGAATTCCATAATACAGACAGGTGGGCTGCAGCTCTAGCTAAGATCAGATAAGACTAGTACAAGTTTATGTTTTGTGTTCAGGTATACATCACATCGGCTGTTGACAAACCATGGAGGAAACTAAATTCAGATGTTAGGCGAACTGCACTGCAGCATTAGCCAAGATCAGATAAGACTAGTACAAGCCTATGATTTCTGTTTGCACATGTACATCACATCAGGCGCTCACAAAACCTAGTCCGATGTTGGGCATCTTCAAAAATATAGACGGGAGAACTGCAGCGTGGCTGAGATCTTAAGAACGGCACTAAAACATTAGCCAAGATCAGAAAAGACTAATGAAAGTCTTTAATTTGTTAATAGGGCATACATCTTTTCAACCGTTTTATTTTATTTTATTTTATTTGAAAAAATGACGACTGCTTCGCTGTCAACTTTTACAAAAACATTATATGTCCATATTGAAATGTCTGTTATTTTGCTCGGCCGAATTGGTCTCATTCAAAAGACAGACACACACTTGATCTCAAAGGAAGCTGAAAACAATTAGTTAGCCCTTTTTTAAACCAAAGTTGAAAGAAGAACAAAACTATTCAGGTATATTATTCATGATTAAGCCCTATTTTTGGTACAAAGCAAACAATTACGCTGTTCTTAATCATTTATAGTCAAATCTTTCCTTTCATCCCAGCGCCATTGGTTCAGCTGCTGGGATGCAGCAAAGTTTGTTCTGTGAAACTGTTGTTTGCGCAGCAAGGCACAAAACAAAAGTGGTTAAAGTCACAAGGAACAATAAAAAAAAATTCTTATAAACTATGCATTTTTATTATTCTCAATCAGTTAAACATAATAATACATTCTGGATTAATTATTTACAGGCTTTTCATTTCAAGTTATTTAAACAATTTAATTTCTATAAAAATATCAATCTAGTAACAAATACACTATTTTTCTTCTCCAAATAGTCAATGATTTCTTTTAAATAATTTCTGTTATCTCAATTTGTTCATACAAACTACATGTACACATATTGTACAAATTATTGCTGGTGAATAAACAGATTTATTTAAACAAGTTATTTAACGGCCGTTAAAAACAGGCAGGGTCGTTGCCCCCTGCAAGGTTTATTCCCATTCATAAATGCCTTTTTGGTTAAAAGGCGTAATAAAGTAAGAAACTCTGTAAAACTTATCCGTTTCCGACGTGCGTTGCATTGTTATGACTGAGACGCCCAGTTTCCGGATCCTTGCGTGCGCGATGTAGTCTTGGTGCAAGATGTTCTTGTTTTCCTTTCACACACAGTGCGGCCAACTCACCGACATCGCACGTAACAAGAAACGTCTTGCACCAAGACTAGCGCGTAGTATCCGACTACAACCAGTTATAAACAGAGCTCCAGCTGGTCATTATCAACCGTTTAAACACCCCCATGTGACGCGCTCTCCACCAATAGGAATAGCGAAACTGTCTGAGATATTTATGAATAGGTCCTTACAGTCTTCTGCATAATAATGCCATTGTAAATTTATAACCTGGCTATATAAAAAAAAAATCAGATTTTGCATTGTGAATAAATTGTAACCAATCATATATATTAGTTTCTTTTTATTTCTATTTATTTCAAGTTGTTATTCTTTTTGCCTTGTGATTAATATTGTGTGCACAGTAGTGGTTTTGAAGCCACACATGCATTCTGCTTTCAACAAAATGCAGCATTTAAAGGCAGTGGACACTATTGGTAATTGTCAAAGACTAGCCTTCACAGTTGGTGTATCTCAACATATGCATAAAATAACAAACCTGTGAAAATTTGAACTCAATTGGTCATCGAACTTGCGAGATAATAATGAAAGAAAAATAACCTTGATCTTGTGTTTGTACCGCAAAATTCAAGTCTCTTCTCAAAACTTATCTTATGTCACAGGTTTTCAATGACTAATTTTGTTGTTTGTTTTTCTTTGTGTTGTGTTTTGTTTTTGTTTTGTTTTTGGTTTTACTGCGCCTTGAACACCCAGCAGGGTGGATATGTGCGCATTACAAGTCTTATTATTATTATTATTATTATTATTATTATTAACCCTTGTCACACGAAGTTGTGTGCATTTAGATGGTTGATTTCGAGACCTCAAGTTCTAAATCTGAGGTCTCAAAATCAAATTTGTGGAAAATTACTTCTTTCTCGAAAACTATGGCACTTCAGAGGGAGCGGTTTCTCACAATATTTTATACCATCAACCTCTCCCCATTACTTGTCACCAAGTAAGGTTTTATGCCGATAATTATTTTGAGTAATTACCAATAGTGTCCACTGCATTTAAACTGCAGTAACAGCACAGCAGTACGAGATAGCGTTATAAATTATGGGTAAACTATCACAAATCAAACCCTGTATTTCCATTCCTTGTTTTTTTTTTTTTAGATATCCAAAGTTAAAATTCATACATCTCTGATCACTAATTTAAAAGATATTTTACATTAAAAATGTTGGCATTCACTGAAAGAATTCGCCTTTACTGCCATAGACGCTTGATTTCAAATGTTTTACATTATTTTATTACCCTGTAACTTCAAAATTTAACGGACACATTCATTAATTCCTGCACCTGATAAGCACAATATTATTGACAGCATAAGCACAGGGCACAAACAGGTTTAACAACCCGCCCTCTCCTGGGCCCAATTTCATAGAGCTGCTTAGCACAAAAAATTGCTTAGCATGAAATTTCTTTCTTGATAGAAACAGGATTACCATCCAAATTTCCATTTGTTGCATATTGCTTGTTACAGGTATTCAGCTGTTGTTTGCTTATCCTGAAATACACGTGGAAATTTGGTTGGTTATCCTATTTTTATCAAGGCAAAAAATGTCATGCTAAGCAATTTTTTGTGCTTAGCAGCTCTATGAAATTGAGCCCTGCTCTAGAATGGCTAAGGTTGTGGGTTCGAATCCCACTCAAGTGATATGCCTTTGTGGTGGGTGACAACTGGATTTATTTTGCCAGGGGTGAGTGGACTCTTCAGCCTTAGATCTGTTCACTAATGCTATGACTTATACACAAAGAGAATGTCTTCATCCGTACCATGTGATCTCCTTGCCTCCTCAAGATTACTGAAGGTGCAGGAACACAACTCTGAAAAGGCAGAAACAATTAAGATGGCTGTAAAATAATATCCATGTACAAATACTTCTGTATGCACTCAAAAAATGAGGCAGTCTGAGCATCTGCTCTAACGCTAAGGGAAGTGTTGTGGCCGAGCGGTTGAGAGCACTGAATTCAAACTCTGGTGTTTCTGATCCTCAGCCGTTACACTTGTGTTCTTAAGCAAGACACTTAACCATTGCTTCGTCCTTTGGATGGGACGTAAAGCCGTTGGTCCCATGTGTTGTGTAATGCACGTCAAAGAACCCAGTGCACTTATCGAAAAGAGAAGGGGTTCGCCCCGGTGTTCCTGGCTGTGGCTGCTTACAAGGTGCTACATAACTGGGTCTCAGAATTTATCACTGCAATAACCTATCTTTCTGAAAGTTTGTTTATACTCGGCACCTTGAGTACCTTGTTTGGGGAACGTACCGAGTATACAGTGCTTAATGTAAGGTTTTTTGTACATACCACTTTCAATTCCTGGATTCCGATACAGAAAGTGTTGCTTCGTCTTGTCGTAACCACACAGCACAATAAAATGTCCTTGTTATAAAGAAAGAAATCATACTAATTCATTTATCATGCACAAATTCACCAGGGCAATTCAATTCATATTAGGCGACCAGCTGGTGCATATAAGGTTTATCGCGATTCAGAACCGCAATGTGTTGTAGGAAGGGGTATGGGGCAGTTTGGTATGCGATGTATGTTGCCATGCACGACTCGCACACGCATCGCCTATATCTTTGTGTGGGTTCAACAGCGCCCTCTCTTTATATTTTGCTATTGGCAATAAACCTTATCATTCATTGTCATACAATTGTATAATGGTAGCATGCCTATTCGTGTGCTAACGGTTAGTAGCACTATGAAATGGAAACTTGCACAGTAAGCACGGCCATTAAGCAGCTGTATGAAATTGGGCACCGGACCTACAGTTTTACAGACAAAAGCTCCATAAATAGAATGGAGGTCCTTACCTATGTATCCCTGTTCTTTGTCCTTGTTGAACAGCGTTAAACATTCAAACCCACAGCCCTGTAATGAACAAAAGGGATTATGTTTCTTCTGTCCATACTGGAAGATTCAAACCAGTTCTAAGTAAAAGATCTGTTTTAAATATTCTTTTTGAGTCATGTCTTGGTGGTTTTGGTATGCAGTATAGAGCATAACCTGTGACATCTTATACAGAGAAAACCAAAGAGCCAGGATTTCTTGTAGGCACGATTTGTACTAAGCCAAATTCAAGAAAACATTCAATCTGCGGTATTTTCTGGAGATTGCACTGTTCGAATTCTGGCAAATTTTATGTGCAAAAAGGAGCTTGTCTCATAACTTGTTCAAATATTAGTTTTACAAATGGGAGGCAAGTCCAAGCATTGGGAAATTTCAGCATACCCCTAGGCCAGATTTTCGGCCGTGGCTCAAGGTTGAGGTTCTATGATTCATGGGGAGTACCTACTGATATTTTTTTCACACAATATCATCACATCCCAGTGCTAATTATGAGAAACCTTTGTTGTGTTTCCTTTGTCAAGTAAAAGTTTCATTGTTTGTTGCACGTTGTTTTCAAAGGAGAATGAATACTCAAGAAGCTCGTAAAAAGTTCTGAAAACTAATGCCCTGGGTGGTTACAGAATTGTTTTCTAGATACCGACATAAAAAAAAACAATACTTACACACACTAATTGCAACAAACATATCGAGGACGTCTTGTGTGTTAGAAGTATACTAAAACATTCATCTTGTATACCGCCCTCTAGTGACAACTTATAATGCCACCCGTGTACTAAAGCATACATACCAGTTCTTCTACGCTCCCCGCTGAACATTCTTGACAATGTAAGACGGTGTCATCAATAAGAACCACTGCTGGATTCTGATTGGATAGATGGTTCACTATCTCCTCGTGTGTGACCTGTCTAGAAACGGGGACAAGCTCAAAGTGTCTTTAGATTTCAATTCAATTCAATTCAACTTTATCGGTCCCACTATGCATACATGCATTACAGGAAAAATTAGTAACACACATCATAAATAAACAACTGGAAATACAGTTAAATTAATTAATCAGAAAACTAAATAAATACACCACAAAGGAATCATACTGAAACCAACTGAACAACATCTAAGCAGTAAGTAAACATTAATAGTAGAATGATTTTTCTCAAGATTTGTTGAGGGACAAGAGGCCCATGGTTTACCCTTTGTCAGCTTTGATTCCGAGGCTGGAGGCACTCTTGAAAAGTTTGTTGATCCTGTGTTGCTCTGTCACGAAATCTTCCGTGATAAACTCATGGTAAAATCCCTTCAAAGGAAAAACAAAGAACATTTGTATTTCTTTATATAGCTCCTCCCAACTGAAAAACCTTACTTTAAAAGTTTTTTTTTATTTTTTATTTATTATTTTTTTTTTTTTATGAAAATATTAATATGGGACCAGCCAAGAGCAATATACATCACAATGACATTTGACATTGTGTTAGGTGGTAAAATGGTGGTGATTTCACAAAGACTAGTCTTATCTCAAGTTAGGACGAGTTTCTAGCTTTAACTTTTAAATGTCTCCTGGTCAAGTTAGGACGAGTTGCTCATCTTAACTGTAGGACTAGCTTTAACTTTTAAATGTCTCCTAGGACTAGTCCTAAGTAAGGACTATCTTTGTGAAATTGACCCCCAGTTCTCTCGTGTTGTTTCATGTTTACCATTGCTCTAGGTTATTCGGCCCAGTGCCATAACAACAAACTACATAGCTTAGTTCAGTAAAAAAAAAAATTTTCCTCAATTACACATTATTCAAATTTTGCACAATTTTTTCTTTAAAGCCATTGGACCCTTTCGGTAAACAGTATTGTCCAAGGCCCACACTTCGTGTATCACAACTTCTACATAAAATAAAAAACCTGTGAAAATTTAGGCTCAATCGGTCATCAGAGTCGGGAGAAAATAACGGGAAAACCCACCCATGTTTCTGCACGTTTCGCCGTGTCATGACATGTGTTTCAAATAAATCCGTAGTTCTTGATATCGAGAATCGATAATTGTTTTACTGTTTTCTCAAAGAGTAAAGCATTTCATGGAATAATATTTCAAGAGAAGTCTTTTACCATTACCTTCTGTAAACCCTGTAAGTTATTTGTAAATCTGTGAACTTCTATTTTTTTCTGTACCAAAAGGGTCCAATGGCTTTAAAGAATACAGATCTTGTTTTTGCTACCAAATCTTCATAGCTTGGGTCTACTCCTAATGTGATGGTGTACAATTGATGCTTGACGTTGAACTCAACTAAAATATTGGCCAAGTCGATTGTCCAAACACTGAAACACAAAATCACAAAATAGATATAAGCTACTGGGAGCAGCAATGTGAGAGAACAAAAACGCCCTTCCCACCCTACTACTACTATCCAGCAGGCAACAGCAGGGACCAACTTCATAAAGCTACGTAGCAAAAAATACTGCTTGACGAATTTCTTAGGGTCTAAGCAGAAATTTAGTGAGGCACCAGTCACAACAAATACTTAAAATGTTATTTTGGCTGGTGACATACTTCTGTTAAACAATTCTTTTCTGTGCTTAGCAAGTTTTTGTGCTTACAGGCTTTAATAGAGCTGCTTAGTAGCCAATGTTGTGCGTATTGTTTAAAGTCCATTTCATAGCACAGAGCAAACCATGAGCACGGAAAAAGTTATGCTTACCGTCCGCCTGTAATTGTAAGGAAATTAATATACACAAAAATCCTGCTGAGTAAAAAGGGTTACTAGCCAAAATATCATTCACAAAAAGACCTTGAACTTTGCTCGGCTCTTGAAGACACACAGCAGAGACAAGCGCGCCAGTAACCAGCCGTTTGTTTTCTTCATTTTCATTTTGTGTAAGTTCTCACTATAGAAGGTGCTTACCTTTTGGAAAAGTTCAGCTTATCACAGATGACATTGAAATCTTCCTGTTTATCTTTAACTGCTGGATTAATATAGCTGCAGTTAAAAAAACAAAAAATGTGATCTTAGCGTTTTGTCAAGTATTCCTTTTCTTGAGGAAGGCAAAACATGTAATCGCTCAAAACAAAATTCCCCAAATGAAGAGGAGAGGACACCAATCTAAAATGGAATTCACATTTTTTTTCTGAACCTAATCCAAGACACCCTTGTTGCATTATTTTGTGTGCTTTCAGATGCCTAATAAAAGGCTTCAGGCCTGAAGTCTTTTAGTTTTATTATTTGAGTGAGAAAATACTTCTTTCTCAAAAACTTCAGAAGGAGCTGTTTTTCACAATGTTTTAAAGGCAGTGGACACTATTGGTAATTACTCAAAATAATTATTAGCATAAAATCTTTCTTGGTGATGAGTAATGGGGAGAGGTTGATGGTATAAAACATTGTGAGAAACGGCTCCCTCTGAAGTGCCATAGTTTTCGAGAAAGAAGTAATTTTCCACAAATTTGATTTCGAGACCTCAGATTTAGAACTTGAGGTCTCGAAATCAAGTTCGATGACCGATTGAGCTCAAATTTTCAGAGGTTTGTTATTTTATGCACATGTTAAGATACACCAACTGTGAGGGCTAGTCTTTGACAATTACCAATAGTGTCCACTGTCTTTAAATTATTATATCAACAGCTTTCCATTGACTATCACCAAATAAAGTTTTTAAGCTAACTATTTTTTGGGGAGTAATTACAGGTGCCTTTAACATACGCACCTTAGGATCATCTTGACACAGGCTAAACCACAATCCCAGTCCTCACTCTGTATGATATGTGATACATTCACAAACACACTGTCTGCTGAAGCATCTGTAATCAACACAAATGAAATCAAGTTTAGGTTACGTACTATCATGTTTATCCAAAGTGATCCATCTGAAATAATCACATTTCGTTGCACGGATGAAAGTCTCCCGCACTTATTTATATACCCAAAGATAGCAGGCCTGATACTTCACGGAGGCAATGAAGGCGATTGCCTCCATGTCCCTTGGTCATTGCCTTGGTGCCCTTGAAATGCTCCAGTACAAATTTACAATTTCATCATAGGGTGCCCTTTACCAAGGAAAAAATGCCTTAGTGCCCTCGCCCTTTCAAAAACGAAGCATACAGCCCTGAGATGGAGTGTAGGAAGCAGCTTTATCAAGACCACAATCAACCAGAAAATGGCTTATTTTCTTGTTGACAACTTCAAAATGTAATTTTTTATTTGCGGTAACACCATGTGTGTATCTACCTGCCAGATAGAGTTTGTTCTTTAGAGAACTGTCTTGCATATTCTACTATCACAGAGTAGATTTACCGGATTGTTCGGGAGACTTCTCAGTTCTGAAAAGAACTGTCCTGTTTTCTAACTGCTACCTACTATACACAAGGTATAAATATGGCTGGGACTACTAATAAAGCTTAAAGGATCATTATCACTGCACATCCACAGAGTCAGTTCTTGAATTGGTCTCAACGTTTCGACTAGCTTGCTCTATACATCGTAAGGAGGCTGACACTTTCAAAGTGCCTGTCCTGTCTCTCTCTATACATTCTGACAGAGTTTCTGTCTAAGTCCTTCTAGACGACAGGAGGGAGGTAAGGTTTTGACTTAAATCAAGGAAGATAAAGTTGTGTCTGACTGATTTAATACAATGAAACTCAATGAGCGTGGAGTTTTCGTCTTGTAAAGTTTCAAGGAGGTAATAATAATTATTACAACTAAACAATGCACCACTTTCTTATCTTTTTAAAATTTGTTTTGTTAAAATTATTACTGAAAGTGATACACTTTTAAAAAAGATAAATAAACAAAAGTATTTTCTTGTTTCTCTTGAAATTGTAAGCATTGTTACAAAATACAATATACCTAACTTAAGTTAATTGGTCAATAAATCAAAGAACACTACCTGTTTAAACAAAACAATAATACCTACCATTATCAGCTGTGCCACTGCTCATTCTTACAACTTTATTTAACTACACGTTCGGATTCAGTAGTTTACACAGACCGGCTGCAATCACTTACTGCACACTGTAGCTAAGCAGTACTCTATTTGCATTACACTAAATCGTTTTAAAAGGGTAGTTTCCTCATGAATGTGTATGGGAAACATTAGTATCCAACAATCTTTCCAACTAAATGAAAACAATGTTTATATTTACAAACTACAAAAACTGGGAAAAAGCAGTGCAAGCATTGAGTTTTCTAGAGTTCCGTGACCGTGGTTTTGTCAGAGAACTGCAGCTGATCGATGAATGTAAACATGAAACGGGTTCCCTGTAAATTTTAAAGCCGCGTCCAGATCAATAAACGAGATTTTTCAACCATCCAGACGTCAGGAATTAATACTTTTAAAAGGGGACCGCTAAATTTAAATAGCGCCCTCTCTTGAAAGAATTTAATGGCTGCTCATCTCTCTGACTGTGCCGGTGTCAGATGCAATTGTGTCCGCCATGCAATACTGTCCGCTCCGGACACTAACTTTTGCACAAGCAATCGTGTCCGGGGCTATGCAAAAACCGTAAGCGAGCGTGCATGCACTGAACCTACGGATATGCAACATGAATACTCATGTATGATTAATTGCAGCGAACTTACCCAACGGCCGAACATTTCCAATGTCATTCATAACATCACTAAGCTTGTAAAAATTGGCGAACGTGTTCCGTCGACCAAGGGCGTTTAATTTACTGCAAGGGCGGTTTTGAACGGGGCGGACACAACTGCATATGCAAATGTGTCCGGGCGAACACAATTGCATTATGTAGCAGCGTCCGGGCGGGACACGATTGCATATGCAAAACCGTCCGGCGGACATTATTGCATATGCAATAAATGTCCCCCGGGTAGTATACTGCATAGAGGACATAGTTGCATGCGACACCAGCCTTGGCTCTATAGAAAACATCGGTGCCGATTACCAAAGCGTTTGCCAGAGCCACACTTTCAGAAAATACACTTTTTTGAAACTTATTGTTGCCACCGACTCATTCTTCATCTTTTAGGGAAAACTACTTGTTATTCAAGTTAATCAAAAAGATAGAAAAATAACTGTTGACAAATTTAATTCACCACTCATTATAATGTGATTCAGAAATATCACTGAACAATGACATTATTATGTTATTTACAATAATACAAACAATAGGCTTACCTTTGAAAGAGATTGTGTTTGCAGTTCCTTTAATAAATATAAAATATGGGGTTTGGTATTGGGGTTTTTTCCAGCAATATTATCCTCTCTTTTTTAAACTTGAAACCCGCCCAAACTTTTAACCCTTTAGTCCCTGCACCGCCCGAGTTTGCTGAAATCCAATTTCTCAAGATTCTTGCAGTAAATTACTGGAATCGTAGTTCAAATTTTAAAAGATAGCCACGGCTTAATGTGTATGCACAATTTTTTACCCTTTCGGTAATATTTGTATAAAAGTACAAGTTCTCATGGGAACAACAAATGCCTCTCGTTAAACGGCTACGGTAATTTTTATGGCGAATATTTTTGTGCACGGATAAAATGAACAATAGCTTTTCAAGGCTTTTGTCTGGCTCAATGCTCATACTGACATTAAGTACTTGGAGGTTTTACCTAAATCTCTAAGGTGGCCGGTTTTGCATAGTCTCCAAGTTTCATTCAATGTTAAGGGTTTCAGGGAAATTATACGTATGGCTCGTCTAAGTTATTTTTGGCCGTGATTTTGTATCTTTGTTTTCTTTTGGGTTAAATTCATTTTTGCTGTTAATTAATTTCAGTTTCTATTTGTGTAAATTTAACATTGTTGAGGACAACAATGGATTTAAGTAGTGGCGAGTGTAGTAGGGGTAGAAAATTCATTGTGTTATTATTCAAGTTAGTTAATTCCAGGTTCTAGTTAATTGCCCTTTCCTGTTTACATTGTCCCTTCAGCTGTTTTATTGCACCCCTGTACATGTAGGTTGTTATTTCTTAGAAGTCTTTTGTTACATGTTGGTAAACAGTTTCTTAATCCTTTGGTAGTGTATTCACCCATAGTTAGCATTTTTATTCGGTTTTATTCATTTATTTTCCAAGTGTACCCTTTTTCCGGGTTACACACACACTGTGAAGACTAGTCTTTGACAACTTACCAATAGTGTCCAGTGTCTTTAACCGTCAACAATAAATGTTATGGTGCTTTTTAAGCCGAAAGTGACAAGCGCATCTTTTTTTTTCAAACACAAACTTGCGATGGGCCCATAAGAAGGATAGGCCTAAATTAAAATAAAAGGTTAGTTCACAGCACGAATTTAACGCACCCGCCCAACCATGCAGTGCAGGACTACTACCCGCAGAATTTGGGCCTTTTTTTTCCCAATGAGTGCAACACTAAAGAAAAGTGGGTGTGCTCACAAATGAATGGTTTTTACGCGAAACTTTGGCTCCATCGTACATCCCATCCGTTGAAACCCGGAAAACGATATTATGACTCACTCTTGAATAATAATAATAGTATTGAAGGTACTGAACAGGTTTGACACTCCATGATCATTGTATCAATCACCAGTCATGAGTGATGCCGCCCCCTCCTACCTCCCAGTTCTGGAACTTTCTTGATTGGGTGGGCGGTAATGGCATGGCGGGCTAGATCGCCGAAAGACCTGGGCCCAATTTCATAGAGCTGCTAAGCACAACAATTTGCTAAGCATGAAATTTCTTCCTTGATAAAAACAGGATTACCATCAAAATTTCCACTTGATTTTCAGGATAAGCAAACAACAGCTAAATACCAGTAACAAGCAATATGCAACAAACGGAAATTTGGTTGGTAATCCTGTTTTTATCAAGGAAGAAATTTCATGCTTAGCAAATTTTTGTGCTTAGCAGCGCTATGAAATTGGGCCCTGTTTTTAGTCAATGTTGCAGTTGGCCAACAGCTAATAGATCCTCAGGAAGCAGTTTCCCGCCCCCCTTTTGAGTACCTTCAATTAGCCCCCCTCAGAGCAAACGTGCATGACCTCTTGTTTATTTTATACATTTATGTTACTTATTTGTTTGTTTTGTTTTGTGATTGTCATCACATCAATTAATCTAACATTGAACAATTTGACCAAATTCCCCTAACCCAAGTAACCATCATCATGTAGCCTTCACGCGCACATCGAGTGACCGCAGGCGCATGTGATCAAGCGAAGATGACGTAAAGTTCATTCAGCAGGCTAACATTAGGACGATGTGGCAAGGCCAAATCACCGCTAATCCGCCCCCAAAGTAGTATTCATTAAACATACTTCTCCGGATAATTATAAATTTAGTTTCGATTTAACTGCATATCCTCATTCAAAAGTCCGATTTGTGCAAAATTATCGAGTTAAAAATCACTGGTTTGGAATCTAACGAACGAAATTTATTTTCACCTCGCGTAGGAAAATTGTTAAATATTCAACCGGAACTATTTGCTCAGCTCTCTTCGTACATGTCGGCCATTTCTGGCCACTTTGGCATAAAATCACGTTGGATATCTTTCCTTGGAAAACCTTACAACTAAAGGGATACACCGACGGGGTGCTTAATTTTCAGGGAGAGGGATAGATCTTCTAAGTCACCATGGCTCAGAGTTTACCCATCCGCTTTCAGGAGCATTTACAGGTCCGTATGAAAAAAACACCGGTTTTAAATTTTACTGAAAATTAATTTGATATGCAAGACTGTACTGTAATGCATGGTACATGTAACTGTATGTACCATGTACAGGTATAGTACAATGTACATTGAATTTACATTGTAACACGCCCTCTCAAAATGGCCGCCACGTGCCGGTTTCTGCAGGTGTTTTTCTTGAAATATTGTTGACAGATTCGCACTTAAATTGTGCATTTACATCCGATAGAGGCACTGTTAATTAATGAATGATTATTTGAAATTTGTAAAGAGTTGAAGAATTGAATCATGGTTATTTTTTAAGTTGACAATTTTATTTATCAAAATAATCGGTTTATCATCATGATGATCATTTGACATTTTTTTGTCAGAAAATGAAATTGATTCAATGATTGATCGGGAAATGTTCCTGTTTTTAAATTGATTATTCATCAAATGTATCTTTTAGTCTATAATAGTAGTGCCCTTGTGAGAAACAGATAAATCTGACCTAGTCCTACTGATTTATTGGGTAAAATAAATACATGTTTTTTTTATATTTCATTTTCACTGCTTTATTTTTGATTTTGACAACAAGTTGTGAAACCAAACCCACCAGGCAAGTTATAAACACTTTGATTTGAGTTCCCTCTACAAGCCATTTCCAAAAAATAATGGATAATCTGCTGTGTATCATCATGAAATATTTTCATCAAACAAAAAAAGTCAAAATTAAGAATAAGAGACAATAAAAAATACTCAAATTTCTGTTTAGTGTCGTTGAACTTAATTTCTTAAAAAATAAAGTGGTTCAGACTCGGAACACGTTGAAATAAATGAATGTCAGCAACAACCAAAATGAAATGTGTTTGTTTTGTTTATGTTCGTGAACAAAAACAAAATCATGCACAAATTTGTTGTTTGGTTTGTGTTTGATAGAAACCTGTAAAAAACTTGTTGTATTCAACCTCCACAATTCTCTGTCCAAATTCAGAAAGATCTGAGTTTAATTTTCCTAAATTTTCAAACAGAACTTGCTGCTTCTGTTTAACTGTTTCTAGTAATTCCAATCCAAATTGAGAATTGGTAACGCCCCTGCAGGGTACATGAGCTCATCAAATCTCGTACATGAGATCCTTGAGATCCTGAATTATCTAGATCTCTCCACCGAGCGAACCTGTAAGGAGGAGCAGATGTCAACACATAGTCACACGCTTTCCAGGATTATATATAGAAGTTATGCCCAGTCTGGATACAGTCATAAACCCACGTGTGTGGGTGCACATCCCTTTTGTGCGCATGGTGCCCTGACGTACAAAGTAAATGTACTACAAATTGTCAGGATAGAAAATAATTATAGTCGCACATTCACCACTGAGCTGAGATGAATCACTCATGTGACCTTATAAGAAGTGGAGG
The DNA here is from genome assembly GCF_902459465.1 of Asterias rubens. Taxonomy (NCBI): domain Eukaryota; kingdom Metazoa; phylum Echinodermata; class Asteroidea; order Forcipulatida; family Asteriidae; genus Asterias; species Asterias rubens. Next base: position 6,890,459 of record NC_047066.1, on the reverse strand, counting down.
TCGGATATGGTAACTGTTTCCGAGACTTTAAATAGCTGAAAATTAATTTGGTACCATTGCCAAGTTACAAACTTATAACAATGTAACCAGAGTATAACAACGGTTGCATAACAGCAGATTACAAACCATTGAAGAACACAATGTATTAAATCAGTTTTTGTTTTTAAAAAGGTTACATTTTAGCACAAAAATCTTGATGATTTCATGAAATATAAGCAGCCTGCTTGCTTCCAAGTCCTGCAAGCAGAACCAATCGTTGAACATGGTTAAAAACCAAATTCATCTTTAGGGGCTTAATTGTCGGAATTGAACGCCACCACAAAAGGGTAAATTTGTGAAGACCAGGAAACGGAGAGTGAAGAACAAAAATGACTTCCAGATTTTGTCACTGATTGGAAAAAGTCAGAAATCACTGACTGAAATCCTTCCAAACTATATTCATTGCGATTTCGCAGCGAGATAGTGAAAGGTCATGGAACCTGTAATTTCCTGACTGCTGATATTATTTTTGTGCGTTAATAATGGGCTTAGTTCGGAACCACATCCTGTCTTGCACCAGGTCATGTCTTGATGATCGTGAGTTCATGCCAATTTTGTTCCATTTAGTTCGAAGCAGCTTCCACTTCTGCCAATTTTTAATGGAAAAGGCCACGGTGTGCTTGTTTGTTGGCAACATGCCTTACTGCTGAATGATCATGAGTGATGTTTTGTTTTGAAGAGGAGAGATTCCGGCATTTTGTTATATGGGAACCATATGCACACTAAGTCATCGTGATCATGGTTGATATTTAACAGTCAAAGCAGCGCCCTCCCTTGGCCCGCTGACCAAATGAGTGAGGGCCGGTAAGCAGGCTGGCGGACTATTGAAATGACAAACAAAACGGTCCCGCTGATCAGTCGCTGTCAATTTAAGGGCAAACCCTGCAAAGAACAGCAAATCAAGAACAGCTCCACATTACCGATAATTGTGTAGCGATGAAAAAGAAGAGAGAAAAACCACTGTTTGATTTTAGTACTTTGGGTCAAAAATTATCAACCTCTCTACACTGGAAAAACATCTGCAGGAAGTTGTTCTGAACTAGACACAGCATTTTGTTTTGTTGACTCTTTGAACTGACGTCACACGTGGCTGCTACATGTATCTGCCCATGGTTTGTCATTTGGGGGTGGGGGGGGGGTCAAATTACCGAAAGGCTGTGAAGTTAACGTGCTCATCATACGTTGTGCACAATGCGTAAAAGTAAAAATACGCGCCTGGAGCATTGCACAAAATGCGAGATGCTTGGCATGTACTTTTCTTTAAACACATAGCGCACTATGTGACAGACACATGTAGATGTCTGGCCTGACGACACACATTGAAATCAACTGACTCCCAAAATGGTGCAACTAAGTTTGATTGTGGTGAAGATGTCAGGTTATTGGTTTGGATCAATAAGAAATGATAAATTGATTTATACCCTGAAGTGTATTAATTTGTTTGTGTGCAATAATCTCTGCCAATGGGAGCTACAGTAGGTAAGACTTTCAAGGCTGTACTCCGTGTATCTGAAGATGTCTGACAGGCATTAATATTGTGATGAAATAAAAGAGAGGTATTTTCTGTTACATTTCAAGGATGAAGAGTTTACCATGAAAGACTTTGTTATTATAAAGAATCAAATTTGAATGGTATTTATTACCAGGGAGGAAGGGTATACGTAATTTAATACAGTAAAGTTCTCAATCTGTATACTACATGTGAGTGAGTACACACATGTTAAATGCAGTACAGCAGGTTGATGGAAATTGACTTCTGTCTGAATTGGTGTATTATAAGTGTATATCAGCATGGAGCAAGTTCGTGTGAGCGACTAAACTTGACTACACCAAATAGACTAACCAGAAACCATAGAGCACAGGGAGATTGACTATCGAACAATGCACTGGATCATGGTTGATATGGAGAGCTACATTGTACGTCACAGTTTCTTGTCAGTCTAGCCTGTCTAGTCGCTCACCCAAACTTGTTCATGGATTGAGTATTGTACATGATGCTTGAGCACAAGAGGGCGACATTTTGGAGTTAGGTTGGAGCTTGGTAGCCTAAACATTAGGCCTGGGCGAATAATTTGAACACCTGGTTAATGGCGAATAGGTTTTCCTATCCGTAACCGCGAATGCCTTTTTTTTCTTAATTAGATATCCGCAATGGGCGCGAATACCTATTTATATAAACCGGATAGTCCTGTAATTACAACCAAGTAACCGGATATTTTTTAATATCCAAATATCCGCGGATGTCAAGCGACAACTGATAGGAATGTTTTGTCTGAATCCTTAAGAAACTTCTATTAAGACAGCATAAAACAGCATAAATTAAGTATTTAACTATGCTCACCTCCGTGAAGAGTTAAAACAATGACATTTCTGACGTAATTGTTCAAATATTACGAAAGTTTTCCTTCACGTAGAGTCAATCACGTTCAAAAGAATTAGCAAATCGCCATCTTTAAATTAGATCCGGTTATTTATTTTTTTTTTAATAGCGCCCTCTATCGGCGAAAAAAAACCTATTCGAATATCTGGTTAATTTCGGATAGTTGGCCAGCGGTAACCGAATACCAAAATTTCACTATTCGCCCAGCACTACTAAACATCTGACGTCGCACTTCGAAGTCATACCGCAAGGAAGCACTGAAAAATAAAGCTGATTGACTAACCAAAAGTGACTGCCATGCATACACGCTTGTTAAAATTGTTGGCGAAATCCATGACACATGACAGTGACACAAGATCGAGGAAGAATCAGCCACAGGACTTATTAAAATATCAAATATATTTGGATATTTTAAAGTCACACGTCCAGGGGTTATGAACGAGCAAGTCATTTTTGGGGGAAATGGCGGGGCAAGATCATACCCCACTGGAAGCAAAGATGGTGCTTACCAGTTTCTGAATAACGCATGTGATGCAGACACGTACATGTAGCCATAATGTAGCATTATGGCGGACATGATAACCAGTGTGGTAGCTAGACCAATTTTACTGTTGGGCTCTATAAATCCACCAAGGGAGAGCAGATCAACAAGATTATCATGTTCAGATATACGGGGCCATCATTTCTGAAGTGCAATCTGGGGGAAATCTGTGCTGGGTAGCACAGTGTATTTTGCTCAGAGTGCTGGGCTAAGCCATGTACAGTACATGTAGCGCTACAGCAAAAAGGAAGCTCCATTGGTAACACATAAGAAATACACCAACCGCTGATTGCGTTAAATACATCACTTGCTCCCTTAACCCTAGACAGTCTTGTGATGATTGATCTATTCATACTGCTAGTTAATTAGCTGAAGAATAATAGGATTTGGCTTAGCACAGTGCTTAATTTGACTTAACATAATGCACCAGTCTGAGAAGGTAGAATCTACAGGGAATTAAGGAAGTAATCAAGTTTCTTCTCAGCCAGGGGTTGAGGACTGCATTGATTTTATCATAACTTATGGATTTTTTTGTTCACTTGTCCTAATTTTAAGGAAATCCAATTTTCTGTGAGAACATAAATGCAAGAAGGTGTTAGAATTGCCTCCTGTTTTAGATAAACACTTTTTAATTTTTTGAAAAGAGGAAATATATGAAAATATGATGGCCTGATGCTAAGAAAAACTAGAATCTCTACTGGAATATTTCAAAGGGCACCAAGGCAGTGACCCAGGCATGGAGGCAATGGACCCTTTTCATGAAATATGCTCATTACATTCACGGATGCGTACATACCCTGTTGGTTGGCAAACACCATAGAGTTGTGCACTAAGCAGACGCGCAATCGTGTATGCGCCATGCACCCATTAGCTGTGTACAAAATGGCACGATATTCTATCTTTTTGCCAAATAAAATGTAAGTGCGCACGCACTACGTGCAATTAACATATTTCATGGGACGAAGGATCTATTGCCTCTGTGACCTCCACACTGGACTTAGGGGTTTTTGCCATGTTGGAAATATAATTCCAATTTGATGTAAATTAAAAAAGAAATTACTGCATCCAAATCCCTCACTTAAACTTAAAGATAAGGACAGAAAAAAATATATCATACGTGCAGTTTTTAAAACTGTCATACCGATCAATAATGCATAGAATACACTTATATTAGTGTTAGTACAAATAACTACATGTTCACGAGTACAGTGTGTACCTCTGCATTTTTACATATAATTTGTACACTGGTACGGCGTTTATATCAGTCACACAAACATGTAATTAAGCATACACTATGTGTGTACTACAAATGTATGCAATGATCAATACCCCTCAGTTACGTACATGTACTCATTTATAAATGCACTGTATTTCCATGCCGATCAATGATGCCTATTAAATTACTCTATGACACATAATACCATGGAGGTAGAAACAGAAGGGTAGGTTTTAAAGAATTTGTGTAGGCTCAGTTGGACCACAACGGTTCTGAAATTGCGAGACAACATCTGAAATTACACATTTACACTAAACGTATGAATTCCACAACGGTATGCAGTCTTCACCTAAACCTATGCATTTTGCATTGCTGTAACCATACTACCTCCCTAATGTACATGCATACATGTATAGAGGAAGTCCTTGCTATTACGGTACATGTAGGGCAAAGCTACGTAGTGTTTGTTTTGTAGTAATTAGGACCAAAGCCACCTACAATTGAATGACGTAGAACGGTCTAAATTAGTTAATGATATATGCAAGGTTAGGTTTGCTCCCATTGATATATTTTCCCCCAAAGGCACATGATGCAGTAGGTTAGGGCATCACATCAGTATTTCTGGTCATGGACCATTGGCACAAACTCTGAGGAGATGCATTTTAGACAACTTGCAATTTGATGTGTGTTCACATTATATGCACGTATTTCAGATAGAGAGTTCCACCATTGGAACCACTGCATTCAAGTACAATGTATGTGAGTAGCACCTCACTAACATAATTTTACATGCATCATGTCAGGGAATGATTTCATCCAGCACTTTTTGCATCTGGAAGATATTTTGACGGGACAAATTCTTTGCACACTAATTGCGAGGCAAATTGTGATTTTTTTAGTAGCAACTGACACATTTTGCATAGCATTTTGCTCCGCTTTATAAGGTAAATTGTTCACTGCTTGGTGTGGTTGAACCTCTCCCCCCCCCCACCTACATGTAAATAGTGGAGAGAAAACACAATACAAGTAGCTGCTTGATCGTCAGTAAGGGGGTCTTAAGAAGGCATTGTTGCAGGCAATACATATTGTATTCCATGCCTCCTTCGTTTCGTTGCTGTGTTTTTCCTCTCTCTTCTGAGAAAAAACAACCTGACATACAAACTGGCAAATTGCCCTGATTTTTTTTTGAGCCAAATGTCATTAAAGTTTGAAATATAATACTTGCAACGGATCAGTTTTCCTTATTATCTAATTATGCTACATGTAGGTTATGAGCATCAGTCACTCCTGTTGAAACCTTAGCCATTGCATGTGTATATTGTATGTGGAAGGGCTAGGCCAAGAACAAGTGATGCTCATGGTATTCAAGACAAATAAATAACTAATTTGTTTGTTTTATTTTTGTTCATGCAAGCTTACACCGTTTCACTGTTAAAGCAACGACCGACAGATAATGAAGCCAAGTAGAAACTTGATGTTTAATATTCCTTATATATGATTTCTAATTAGCAATCATTTTCTAATAGATTAAACACATGTCGATCCAAGACAAACATTGATACATAAAAAGCAAATTTAAACACCAGCTTTGCCACCCCTAGGCTTACACCAATTCAATGTTAAGGCCATGACCGACAGAGATAATTAAGCGAAGCAAAAACTTGATGTTTAATATTCCTCGTATATGATTTCAGAAATTAGCATATCATTTTTCTAATAGATGTAACACATGTCAGACCAAGCCAAAAATTGATACATAAAAAGGAAATATAACCACCAGCTTCGCCACCCCCAGGCTATCGGAATCCCTCACCCCATCTTTTCAATGTATGGGCGGACATTCTTAGTATGAAGCCATGCGTTGGATCTTGATGAGCACCCTGTACCCCAGGGCCTAGAGCCTGTCCTTTTGCTACCTCCTGTTTTTTTTATTTGCTAGAGGGGTTCTGAAATGTGTGGGTAGATGTGTCATGATGTGCTTCCTCCGACAGCGTGTCATCCGCAATGCTGTTTTGATAACTGAAGCGCCCCCCTTGACTATAGTATTTGCTTTAAAGAGAGTATCAAGTGATGGAAGGTTCATTGACTTTAAGCTGGCTTAATGTATGAACCAAATCCCTGTATCGGCATTAAACATGATTCAGTGCCTATTTCATCCCATGATCTTTTGTGGAGATGATAGTATTGGACATTGTTTATTTTGTTTTAAAGGAATTGCTATTACAATATACGTTCTACAGTCAGTTCCCAATTTCATAGAGCTGCTGAAGCACGAAAAGTGACTAAGCACAGAACCATTTTGCTTACAAGGATTATTAACATTAAAATCTCGTTAAAAAAATTAGTATTTTGTTTAACATTAAGCTTAAACAAAAATCTGCTAAAAGATGGATTGCACACGATGTCATTGATCACCATATTTTATGAAACGTGAAAGGCTACCATTGGCCTACACTCGTGCACTTATCCCTTGTTACATGCACTTTACTTTTTTATATATGTATGTCAAATACATGTATTATAAGCAACAGTTCACTTGGTATAAAGTTGTATTTAGCTACAGGATATACTCTGGAAATACTTAAAGAATAAACCTCAAAAAGCTACTTCCCTTTGAAGGATGTTAAAACCCGTTTGTGGTGTATTTTGGGAAGCTCTTGAGCCTTAGCCTTTCCTCATTTTCTGCTCTAAATCATATCAAAGACCCAGGCCTCTGTGCTGAAAGCCAGTGTCATTATGATTGTATGTTTGAGGTACGCACTGCTCTATTGCTTCCCCTGCCAGCTTTGGTAATATTGTCTATTGCAAGTGGAGCGTGATGATTTCTGAAGGATTAGGCTAAAAGGTTTGCCCAAATGGGAAGGCTGTTATATCCTGTAACGGTATGCTGATGAGATGAGAAACAAAAAATAAGGAAGAGAACAAAACAAAAATTAAAACATGAATGTGTCCTTGAAATGAAATTGTAGCCATTGAAAATTAATTTATATTTGTGCTTGGTAAAACTACTATACCTTTTGATGCAGGATTTACAACTATTTTTAAGTGACACTGTTCATTTGAAATTATGTACACATGTACATAGTGTGCATGTAACGTTCTCATTTTGTCTAAGTAAGCTTGTTTTTGAACAGTCTTTTATCAGACCCAACGTCAACATTTGAACATAATTATTTTTAATAGTGGAGTATTGTTATTCAGTTGAAAAACATAAGACAGCCCGACTTGTTCGGTCTTGAGTTTAAAAGAAATTTAGCCCTGACTTGTTGTAGGAATCCGTCAATGTAAGTTTACTGCATATAAGTAAGATGATCCCTTAGGTTCTTATAAGACAAATCTCTTGTAATATTGTCTCTCATTTCTCCGCCACTAATTGCTGGTTCTAACAATTCTCCTCTTTATCTTTTTTACTTGACAGCTCCAAAATCTGGGCATCAATGCCGCCAACATCGGCTTCAGTACGCTCACCATGGAGTCGGATAAATTCATCTGTATCCGCGAGAAGGTTGGCGACCAGGCCCAGGTAGTCATCATCGACCTCAACGACTCCGCTAACCCAATCAGACGTCCAATCTCTGCCGACTCCGCCATCATGAATCCGGCTAGTAAAGTTATTGCTCTCAAAGGTGAGATGAGGTTTTGTTTTTAATTGGAGAAGGTTGGATGATGCGAATAAAGACCACAGGTTTTGTCGACAATAGTGGTTCCCCCCCCCCCTTATTTTTCTTCTCATAAATAGTTGCTGTTTGCTTTAATGGTTCATGGTGTATTTGTTTGTTTGTTGTTCGTTTTGGGTTTCCAGTTGATAACGAGGCCTTTGCAACTTTAGGGGAGGGGGAGATTGTTAAATGAAGGATAAGGGACAGTCCCAAAGAGTTGAGGCATCCATGTAGGTTGAACACCCACATATCATACGGGCTGTTCCATTTCAAGAGGCGAAGCCAAGTGAAACGGATTAAGTTAAGTGATTATATTCTACAGGAATGCATTAGGAACGAAATGCATTCAATATTTTGTTTATATAACTCCACAAAGATCTGTGTCATTTTGAAATTTTACACAATAAACACAAAATAGAGACGGAAATTCGTTCAGCCCACACTCATAATTTTCATCAGATTTTTATGTTAATTTTTTGAGCATAATGGCAGGAGTGTCAAAATAAATTATGACATCCATTCCATCAAAATGACCTGGATCCTTGTGTGTTACAAATGGATGAATTACGTGTTATTTAAAATTTAAAAAACATACATATAAGTGAGTGATAGTGAAATGGAGGTTGCATTGTATTGGACAAATGGGCCCTCGCTCACACTACTCCAGATCTTAAGACAATTACTTATACATCAGTGCTGTGTGACTTAACCTCCAGCTGAAAATTGACGAGTAAGTATAATGATGTTTATGTACAAGGCAGCAGTATTCCCCTAGTGATATGCGATGCAAGATGATGCTCGCCGAGGCTCAACTGAACAGAGTGGCGAGCAGTAGATACCTCTGGGTTGACGTCATACCTCAATGATACAATAAAAACCACTGTGCTTGGCTCATGGTTTTTAGAAACCCGTCGCGCAAGGAAATCCCCCATTAGATTGTCCCAATGCAATGATAATTGAACGCTTCCATTGGACTGGCTCCCGATTGTGAGTAACGAGCAATGACTGTAGATCAACAGGATCTATAAATGGACATGAAAAGGCCATTACCAATTGGGTATCTTGTTATCTCTCTATCTCTTCATTTATCTCTTGAGGTTTACTTTAGTTGTAAGAACCCACTGAGAAATGTTTGGGTTGGAATGTCGCGAGAAATGCGTAAAATGGCTGCTCTAGATTCAAGTGAAATATTTCTGGTTTGGTTTTGTGGATAAGCCAAGCTTGATATTCAATCTTCATATTTAAGTCTGGTTTCTGTTTTTTTTTTACAATCAGAAAAATCAGCAAAACTGCTATTTAATTTTAACAGCCTACAAAGTCTATAAAACCATACCAAAATTTACGTCTGCCCTTGTAAAAATTTCCCTACTTTTTTCCAAAGGGCAACGTGTCATGTCTGCAGTGTTCTCCAACATAATTTTTTTTTAAACGTTGTCGCACCACCACGCTAACTGTAGCACCTGCCATGTTTAAGAAGTCACCATCAAGGTTTTAAAATTAAACCATCTGCCAAATATTGTCCACAATATTGCAAGTTCATGCATTTCATAGTTCAAATGCAATAAATTGATCATAGAGTATGTACAATAATTTTTTTCCCTCAGGTGGGCCCCCAGACCCCAAGACCCCCATGCTATAAAGGCTTTTCGCTTGCATAGGAACCCCACCCCAACACGCCAAACTTTAATTTTAAAATTTTAAAACACCTGTGCCTTGGATCAGTGATAAGTGATGGTTTTTATTTGTGGAAGCTCAAACTGCAGAAAAATGTTTGGTTTGAATTTTGTGGAAATGCATACAATATGTTTGTACATTCAAGTGAAAATTGATCGATTGGTTTTAACTTTGTTGGAAAGCATAAACTGCGCTTGTACATTTAAAGTGAACAGTCAATCAAATTGTTGTTTTGGATGCGCAAACAGCTGTTTTGGAAGAGAGTTCAGTCAGGTAGTCACATTTTAAAGAAAACAACACAAAATAATAACATTTACATTTCGTCAAGTGTTTTATTTCAAAATCTCGCCAGATATTCCGTGTGAGTCCGGCTAAACGCAAGCGCACTAATATTCACTACAGCATGTAAAGCGGTAACCATTTTGTACAATGTTACGGTTTTTCTATCAACCATCATCGAGGCGAATTTCACCCATCTGCTTGTTTTAATTGTGCACATTCTTAATCGTGCTGAGTTTGATGCAATCAAAATTTAAGCACTAATAGGTTTTTATTGGGGGGGGGGGTTAAATAATACTAGGCTATACCAGCATCTATTACTTCAGACTGAAATAGTTCATTGGATGATCAGTTCTGCTATAAATATTGGTGATCTTTCTGATTAAAACTATTACTTTTTTTCACAACGATAACGACCCCTCTCAACTGAAATATCCTCTAAAACCTTTAAACACATTACCAAGGAGCGTTTTCTCTTTTGCAGTAAGTAGTACTGTTGACAACCGTTCACTACGTGGGCCGTTTCCCACCCACATTATTTCCATGTTTGCTTGGAAATTACGCCGATCACCATTCTATTAAAGCGCTTGATTAGATTTGGATCTGCATTTTTGTTTTGTCGCACAATTGAGTTGAGTCTTAGGAGGAAAAAATGTTGCCATTGCCGAGCTAACCTTTAATCCGATTCAGAGAGCTGTCTGTATGTGAGGTGTTCATTACACTTGAAGCAATACGATATAATGCATGCATATTTCTCTCACCTAGATGCAGTGAATAGTTTTGCGTTAAACGATTTAAAGATTCATGTTGCAGGACAACACAAAATTTGTATGACTAAAGTTTGGTGCCTCTAGAATTTCTACATAAAAGGCTGTACAATTTATGATTATGATTTTTTTATATTTTTTATTATGTGGTCGAAACTGAATTAAAATAATTAAAAGGAACGAAAGAATTTTTGTTTTCATGGGAAAAAATATGACCGTAACATTTGCTGCCTCTAGAAATTCTGTATGAAAGGCTTAACAATTAGTTATGATGGGGATTTAAAAAAAAATGAAAGTTGTCGAAACTGAAAAAAAAAAAAAAAAAAGATCTCTTCTCAAAAATTTCATGGGAAAAAATCTGTCTCTTCTAAAAAAAAAATAAGTTAAGTGATCAAAACTGAATTAAAATTAAAAAAGAAAAGCAAGAAAAACTGTTTGCGCTGAAGGAAAGATTTACATTTATACATGGAATTCATGTAACATTTGCTCCAATATTGTCAATTATATGGTGGCTTATCTTAGAGTTTTATTAGCATTTACAGCACCTGTGAGCTGGTCAATTAGCTTTGACCCCAAGCAGGCTTTTTACTTGAATACAGTAGTATAGATACAGTTGGGCCTCAGCACTGGAGAGTCACGCCCCCCTACATGTATATTCAGTGTATTTACAAGGTCTGGTAAATCAATACAAACACAGTTATCAGTAGCTTGACATATGGTTGATCAATATATATTATGCACAGACTCAACATTATGATCTGAAAGGGGGTGTTGCATTCAGCGGCCCAGCCTGGCCCCATATGTTCATGTCATAATCTGATTGACCTTTGAACTTTACTCGAGGTCAAGTTGAGGGCTCGGCCCATTTTTGGAGGGGGTTTCGATAGGGATGTCTGAACCTTGAGACAATGAAGCGATCGTGGTGGTTAACAATGTGATTTCAAAGAGAGGAAATGCATTCAGTGATATGATTAAAAATGATACCGACGGTTCAGGGATTTCTACTGCACAGTAATATCTACACTAGTCTAGTGAATAGATGAATTGTTCCAGTTTGACTTCAGTGGTTGTACTTGTTAAGCACCTTACTTTGATTTATTGAGACAATGTGACTTCCTCATCCAGTTTTACAATTTCTTTTTATCCTAAGGGGCCATTCAGAACAGTCAAGTGTATAAAACAAAAATATGTATACATTTTTGTAATTGTCTTGATCCACCCACCCAAAATTTTGATTTTTAAATATTGAATGGCTTGATAGTTTAATTTATTCACTGAAAAACAAAAGTCATGCCTCAAATGAAGATACTTTAGATCAAAGGCTCCTTCATTTTGTTGGCTTTACCTGGGTTAAACGAACGACTTTAAAATTGAAAGCATGAAAGTGAGGATGTTTGCCAGCCTGGGAATTTTTATTTAATTTTTTTTTTAGATCGTTATCATTTTTGGTTATAATTTTTTTTAATGAATTTTGATTTTGAGCTATTTCTTTTGACCTACCCACCCACATTTTCAAAAAATATCCAATGACCAAAAATTACATGCAAACCTTCCCAATATCAAATAAGCCAAGCTGAAATTCAAGTCGGCCAATAAATAAATAAAAAATAAATAGAAATACAACCCTGGATAGAAAAGGAAGAAAGAGGGGAAGAAAACACCCCAAAACAGGGGGGGGGGGGGAATTCTTTTATTTGCGAGGAGTCTCATCTCCACCAGTATGAGGGAGTTTTAGTCAGATTTCATCCCTGAAGCCCTGATCTTATTGGATGTCACAGTTGCTGGCACAAAATTGGATTCTTTTCCCAAGGACATTAGGGCATGTTTGTGTTAATACATGTATGTAATACTGGACTCCAGAGCAGTCATGATTACATAGTGATGCGTGGCACAGATGTTAGTGGAAAATCAACCGGGAAAAAAATAACTAATCTCACATTTTTCACTTTAAATTGAGTGATTGATATTACATGTTATGAATTGAAATTCAGTGTTACCTGTTTCTGTATAAATATCCCTAATTTGTTTACTTAAGCCTATTTATTTTTATTTTACATACCTATAACAAGGAAACGTTTTCACTTAAACAGATTTTACGATAAAAATGTAACTTTCATAAAATATGATTGTAAAAGTAACAACAAGAAAGCGTTCTCACAGAAACGTAACATGGAGCATTTTAGAATAACAAGTTCTACTTGCAGAACATTTAAAAGGGCAGCAAGGCATTGACATGGGGCATGGAGAAAATTGCTTCTTTTACCCCTTTTAAGTATCTGACCGCAGGTACACATTCATTTTTACTTTTATCCCCTGGTTTTAAACTTGTAATTTTGTTTTCTTCGAGCAGCTGGCCGCACTCTCCAGATCTTCAACATTGAGATGAAGAGCAAGATGAAGGCCCACAACCTGACCGAGGAGGTCCACTTCTGGAAATGGATCAACGTCAACACCATCGGCATGGTAACGGACAACGCTGTGTTCCACTGGAGCATGGAGGGCGACTCGCAGCCATCCAAGGTGTTTGACCGCCACTCCAACCTGGCCGGCTGTCAGATCATCAACTACAGGACGGACGCTAAGATGCAATGGCTACTGCTTATTGGCATCTCTGCTCAGGTGAGATTGAGTAGTACACAACAAAATTACAGATTTGTCATCTAAAGGTATACAGATTTTTCATATCTAAGTCGTCACTAAATGATCATGGGCAGGCAGTGAAGATTTAATTTTAAGTTCTTTTAGAAATTTGACAAATCACTGAGGAAATGTAATTTTGAGAAAGAAAACCCCCTTTTTTTGGTAGTACTTTTTAAAGTTGAAACAGCACTCCGGAAACATCATTTTTTAAAAGATTAAACTTTTTTGAAAAATTTTCCATGATTCATTTTATATTTATCCTACCTTCAAAGACTCAATTTAAGAAAAGGAAAAAAATTCCAATTTGTTTGCCCTTGCATTTTAACACGTTTTTCTCTGACTTGCTTTTTTCTCCGACAGCAAAACCGAGTTGTGGGAGCGATGCAGCTGTACTCGGTTGAGCGTAAGGTCAGTCAACCCATCGAGGGTCACGCTGCTTGCTTCTCATCATTCAAACAGGAAGGCAACCCAGAGGCCTCTACCATCTTCTCCTTTGCCGTCAGGGGAGCCGCAGGCGGCAAGGTAAGCAAGACAAAACTCGACTCATGGAACCCAACTCTGTCTCAAGTCTGCATCAAGTTGCATTTTTTTTTCAATTTACTCCTCATTTTGCTCCTCAATGTGTTCACTATATTATTCGGAGAATCTGACTAGTTTTACAAATTCAAGAAGCAATGTAATGCGCTGCGTTCTTGATGTAGTGGCACTTTACAAAATGTCTTGCATTTATGTATGTAGAGATAGCACTTCAATCCATCAAAAGCAAGCGTCAGATCTTGCCTGATTTTGATGGACCTGATAAGTAATTTCTAACAAATAGGAACTTCAACACGGCAAATGAAACGGGTATTCAGTTTAATCTCAGTTCGAAGGTTTAACTCTGAACAGTAGATATTCATTGTTAAAGATGGTTCTCAACCAGAAGTATTTTGTTGGTGTGGCGAAGTAGAGATATATACCTTTTACTGGCTAAAGGCCGAGTCACACTGCAGCGAAAACTAAAACAATAACGATCACGACGCAAAGAGAACGCATTCTATTGGTTGAATGAGTGTGTGCGTATTTTGCGTTGAGCAATTCAACCAATAGAATGCGTTTTCTTTGCATCGTTATCGTTATCGTTTTCGTTATCGCTGCATTGTGCCTCGGCCATAAGAAGTATCTTATAGGTGTGACTAGAAAGAGATGTACAACCTCCACTGAATAAGAAGTATCTTGTAGTTGTGGATAAATATAGCTTTTTGTCATTAATGACCCTTACGTCTGCTAAATAAAGGTTTATATCTACCATGGGCTAGCATTAGATCATGACACATCTAAGCATATGTTTTGAATTTGTTTTTTGCTTTTAGCTTCACATCATCGAGGCTGGCAGCCCTCCGACCGGTAACCAGCCCTTCTCAAAGAAGGCCGTGGAAGTGTTCTTTCCTCCAGAGGCCCAGAACGATTTCCCGGTGGCTATGCAGGTAGGTGAACCAAGACAAGATTTCTCATCTGCCGAGACTCTTCTGCGAGGCAATTTCAAGGAGTAAAACTGTGTTATAAATCCCCACACCTGACTGTTGACACGCTCCCTTAACAGCAATAACGGGTGACAAATTGGCTCACTCGGCATTAGAATGTAAACTTGTTGCAAGATTTGGTTCCTGACTACATGTCTCGTGACTAAACACCCAATGCTGATTTATGACTTGAATTTCAAAGAACCCCACTAGACACCCCAGTGAACGATTTCCCTTTTATAGCAGAGCAAAATGTTACACAAATTGTATCAGTTGTGTATGCTCATAAAACTATCATTTGCTACTAGTAGTACCATTCAGTGTGCACAAAAACTGTAAATAATTTGCTATGCAAAAGTGTCGGATGAAATCGTCCCTTGCCTACCCCCATCTTGGAAATATTATTTAGATACCTGACCTCTTTATCATCACCCCCTTCCCACCACCCCCTTCCCACCAACAGGTGAGCCCCAAGCATGACACTGTGTACCTGATCACCAAGTACGGCTACATCCACCTCTACGACCTGGAGAGCGGCACCTGCATCTACATGAACCGTATCAGCGCAGAGACCATCTTCGTCACCGCGCCCCACGAGGCCTCCTCCGGCATCATCGGAGTCAACCGCAAAGGACAGGTGAGATAACTGTGGCAGTCTGTGTCTCAACGGGGGATGGTGGCAGGAAGATCAGTCATCATTTATTTCTGATAATTTAAGAGATATAGCATCTGTTGACTTAAAAAAATAAAAAGCTGGCTCTATGATTAAGGGAATCAAAACAAGTCATTTAACTCAACCTCAATTGGTACGTTTTTTAAACAAGATTTTATCCACAAAGTTAAGAAAAAACAATTACATAATACCTTCTAAAAACAACCTTTTAAGAAAATGACTGATTTTTGGCCATCAGCTTGTCAACGACTGAGCTTTAAAAAAATGCCACACATGTTACTCTCTTCCCTGATTGGCCTCATGATGGTAAAAGCCACATTTCACTCTTGATTAAACACAGTTGGAGTTCCTCACCCTCTCCTAACACTTCTCTGCTGAGTTTTACATTTTCATCACCTTTGAACATATTCAAACACAGATTCCCTACAATATTGACAAAATTGAATAAAATATTGCCTTTTTACTCGTCAAAAAAACAACCAAGGGTGAGATTTTAACAATAAACTTGTACTGCTTTCCTTGCCCTTTTGGATGTCTTCGGCAGTCATCCATCAGTCTGCCCGGGTAGTAGAATTCCTTGACTGTTACTCTCAAGGGAAAAACTGCTTCATGTTTTCAGAATCTTAACATTGTCCGAATCCGATCAATCGTCCCCAAAAACCTTAGGCTTGCTATCTAGACATTGAAATAACATGAAATGTTGGATCATTTGAACCTGCATTGTGGAAATCGGACCTAACAAAGAAAAGCAAAGAAACAAGGCAGGTGAAACCTTGATTGTCTGAAACATTCAATGTTGTTGTTCCAAGGGGAGGTGTTGTTTTACCCAATTGACTTAAATTAGTATTGGGGAATTGATTGTCGTTTGCTATTTTGAGACATTGTTGACACATTATAAGTTCACTGCTATAAGTCCATTGTTTGGTTTGGGTAAGTCTGGCTTTATACACCCACTCCAAACGGTGTTCAGTCATATCTAAAAAATGCTAAATGGACTGAATTGCTCAACAGACCTATACAAATTTGAAGAAGAAAAAAAGAGCCATTTCACAATTTCAGAAATAGCAAAAGAAATGATGCAAAACCGAGATTTCAATCTCAGTTTAGATTTTATCCTCAGTTTACATAATTTAATGCATAGTTAGCATTGATAGCTGTCCCATTGTGTGAGTGTTGTTGACCCCCCCCCCCCACCCCAAAGAATCAACCGTAATCTTGCTTAATTTGCTCTCAGTCACGCTGTAATCTGTCAAGTTAAAAGAAAAATCTGCCGATTGTTGAAATGATTGTCCAGTGCTTTAGATGAAATCTGTGTCAGGCAGGTGTACTACTGAAACGATAGTCCTGATGGGAATTAAAGTGAGAAAATAAAATGGGCTAATGCCAACTGCTTACCAACCAAAAGTTATAAATGCAAAAAATAGTTAGTGGCCTGAAGTCTCACCTGGTCATATTTGTTGTGTTCTTATTTAGCCTTCAAGAAAGACTCTGCTAGGGTCGAATTATCGGGGCCCAATTTCATAGAGCTGCTATCGCAAAAATTTGCTTAGCATGAAATTTTGGCCTTCATAAGGACAGGATTTCCAACCAAATTTCCACGTGATTTTCAGGATAAGCAAACCACAACTGAACACCAGTAATGGGCAATATGCATCAAATGGAAATTTTGTTGATAATCATGTCTTTATCAAGGAAGAAATTTCATGCTAAGCAAATTTTTGTGCTTAGCAGCTCTATGAATATGGGCCCAGGCCATTTACTATTTTGGGAATTAAGGTGGTTCACAATGTAGTTCTTAACCAGCTTATGGACTCCGTTATAAAACAATTTGAAACAGATATATTATTGTGGACTTGAGCAGTGTGCCCAAATGGGCTTTAGATATTTAGTCACAGGCCTTGAATTAACCAACGGCACCCACGGCAGGCCCAGAGCACATCCATTGTCAAGTATTAAAAAGAAGAAGAGAAGAAAAAAAACTCTGCAGGATATATTTAGCTCTCTTATTTATAACGAATGCTCATACCAATGGTGGGATCGGATTTTGTTGACAATCGCGTAGTACATCTGTTAATATTAGCCGAGTCTTTGGGACATTCTGAATCTTTTCCCAAACCTCGTGGGAAATGTGCATCCAGGGCCAAAGGAAAGACGCTACTTGTCTAACCAAATACTATTTACTGTCTCGGTCATCCAATGGTCCCTCGGTGCGAAAGATACCTGGGAACTTCAGTTGAAAGGATCTCCCTTGGTGAAAACAAAACTAAACGAAAGAATGCTGGAACTAGCGTTTTGAGCTGATTGTGTATTAAATTGTTATATTTATTGTATTGTATTTGAAGATAACTATAGTTTTTATGATGCGAGACCAATACTTTTAATCCCTGTGATTTAAAAAAAAAAAAATTCTAATAAACAATTCTTATCTTCTTCTCTCCTCAGGTGTTGTCCGTCAGTGTTGACGAGGAGAACATCGTCACTTACATCACCAACACCCTGCAGAACCCGGATCTTGCCCTGCGTATCGCCGTGCGCAACAACCTCTCCGGCGCCGAGGAACTCTTTGTGCGTAAATTCAACACCCTCTTCTCTCAGGGTAACTTTCCGGAGTCGGCTAAGGTGGCTGCTAATGCACCAAAGGTAAGCTTTTTTTTTTTTTTTTGGATTTAAGTTAATGTTATGTAAAAAAAAAAAAAAAAAAAAAAAAAAAAAAAAAGGATAACGGTTTTTATTCCCCAAATTTGAATCTGTGAAGCGTTCAGTACCATTCTGTATTCTTTTTAGGAATTATTCTTCCTGCGTGCACATACTCGCTCCAGATTATCTGTGGTATCAGTGATAAAAACCTGACCACCATCATTTCAAATTAAATTTTCTTATGTTATTTTCCTAATATAAATGGCAATAGACCTTATGCACATGACGTCATTTCAGTACGGCGCCCTCGCCTTGAGGTCAAAAGGAGGTTGTTCATTGGCCAATCTATATGCGTTTGGATTGTTTCGTCACCGTTTGACCTCAAAGGTGGTGGCTGGATGAGGTCAATGCATAAGACCTATGAGATTGATTAAATGCGCCAAGAGATAAATTATGCGTTCTATAAATCAAATTTGTGTAATTATAAAACAGGATTAAAACAATCGAATGGTTCCAAATACCAAAGGTATACTTTGCCTTTAATCCTTGTTTACACATCCTCCGCTGAATCCATGATCAGTCCCCCAGATATCCAAAAGATGCTAGACATGCTCACCATCAGCATCAGCATGTTTGACAATCTCGTGCTGATAATTAGGGCTAGTTTGCACCCATCACCATAGCAACACCGCCGACCTGTAAGGCTTCTATAATATGGGACAGTGTTTGTGCCGGATAATAGGTCTGGGAGGTTCATTTGGTTTTCAGCCTTGGGAATTAGATGGATAGCGTTTACTTAGTCGAGGGTTGGGGGGGGGGACTCAGTGGATGAAGTTTTGTTCTTAATTGATTATGAGGACCGACTCCTGTATAAAACAAATAATCAATGAGCTCTTATGATTTTAATCAAGTATTTGGAATAGGATGTAAAAAAAGATCACACAATTTATGTCCCAACTCTTGGTGCAAGACGCTATAATTTTTGGTAATTCTGAAGAAGTTATTTGATTTAAAACATTGTTTTATTTTGTTTAAAGGGCTTGCATGGAGGGCCTAAAGCCTGTATACACAAAAACTTGCTATGCACAGAAAATCAATGTGTAGCTGAGACATTACCAGCAACAAAATGACAGGGGAGTTCAAATTGTTTCAAATGAGCAATTGTTTCAATTGCACCATGAGCACTTTGATGGATTTGTGCACTTAATAAAGTTTCATTATTATTATTACAGGCCTTTATGCTTCACTTTTTGAAAGGGGCAAGG
This sequence comes from Asterias rubens, assembly GCF_902459465.1. Taxonomy (NCBI): domain Eukaryota; kingdom Metazoa; phylum Echinodermata; class Asteroidea; order Forcipulatida; family Asteriidae; genus Asterias; species Asterias rubens. The sequence continues at coordinate 6,871,187 of NC_047066.1, read as the reverse complement.
GCACCAAGGCATTTTCTTCATGGTCAAGGGCACCCTACGAGGAAATTATAAATTTCTACTGAATCATTTCAAGGGCACCAATGTAATGACCCGGGGCATGGAGGCCATCGCCTTCATTGACTCCATGAAGTACCAGGGCTGATTATTATTCTTATTTTGTTTTTTTCTTCTCCGTTTCCCCAGGGCATCTTGCGCACACCGCAGACCATCCAACGCTTCCAGCAGGTTCCCACACAGCCCGGTACCACCAGCCCTCTGCTGCAGTACTTCGGCATCCTCTTGGATCAGGGAATGCTCAACAAGTACGAGTCGCTTGAGCTGTGCCGACCGGTGCTTCAGCAGGGACGTAAACAGCTCCTGGAGAAATGGCTCAAGGAAGATAAGGTGGGTTCATTTAGATAGATAGATAGGTAAGCTTTATTGAATCCAAGTCTGAAAATTACAAGACATCGCCTCTCAAATTTATAGTAAATATAGAAAATTCACATAAATACACAAAACACAGAACATACCAAAACATTACAATTGCATACAGTAAATAGAAAAGAAAAAAGACACAATTCAAGGTCCAGCAATATTAAAAATGTACATGAGAAATTGTTTAATATCCAATCCCCAACAAAAAGACGAGATTATAGTTCTTTACATGTCACAAAAGGACTCGTCTCTAGTAAAGCCCAGTTCATACTTCAAATTTTGATGTCACATGGCTGTTTTCGCAGCGAATGTTTCGCAGGTGTTAAACACAGCTCAACTGTTGCAAATTACTTATTGCTAATAAGTGATGTCAACATGCTGAACCAAGCTTCATCGTAAGAGATCTTCTATGGGAATATTGAGTATAATTCCTTCGCATCACTCTAGATTTGTCAATCAGCATTCTTTATAACTAAACTCTGATAAAAAGAAGATTGTTTATAATTTAAGCTTGAATAATGATACTCTGGGCCCAATTTCATAAAGCCTGTAAGCACAACAATTTGCTTAGCATGAAATTTCTTCCTTTATAAAAACAGGATTCCCAACCAGAAATTTCCACATGATTTTCAGGATAAGCAAACAACAGCTGAATGTCAGTAACAAGCAATATGCAGCAAATTAAAATTTGGTTGGTAATCTTGTTTTTATCAAGGCAGAAATTTCATGCTAAGCAATTTTTTGTGCTTACAGGCTTTATGAAATTGGGCCCTGGTCTTATATAGCGCTTTATCACACACCTAGGGGCGTCAATTCAATTAAATTTGGCTGTATATTCACACACCTCAGCATAGAGGATTATATAAGACAGTCTGTATTTTTTCAAGAATTTGGTTTGCATTTTAAGTCAATGGAATGTTAAACGAAATGTTGATTGTTTATTTTAACAGCTTGAATGCAGCGAGGAGCTTGGAGATCTCGTCAAGGCCCACGACCCAACTGTTGCATTGTCCGTCTACCTTAGAGCTAATGTACCAAACAAAGTAAGTTTACACAATATATTGGAAGGTTTCAAATAGTTGGTCAACTCTCAGGAAATTGTGATCAAAAGTAGGGAATTTTTAATGATGCTTGACAGAAGACAAGGAAGAAAGGTTCGGTTTTAGATATGGGGGGAAAACCCCAGAGAATTACTCCAGGGAAAATCCATGCAGTCTGGTAGGGACAGAAAACCCAATCTACAAAGTGCCCCGGCGTCAATCGAACCGAGGTCCTAGAGGTGGTAGGCTTGGAATGATACCACTTCGCCCACCCGACCCTTTCTGGAATACCATCCTCTTAACTTGTTTCCCATTCTTCCAGGTGATTCAATGCTTCGCAGAGACTGGTCAGTTCAGTAAGATTGTCCTGTACGCCAAGAAGGTCGGCTACACTCCGGACTACGTCTTCCTCCTGCGCAGCGTGATGCGCATCAATCCAGAGCAGGGATCCGGCTTCGCCCAGATGCTTGTCCAGGATGAGGAACCACTGGCCGATATCAACCAGGTAGGTTTAATTTTCATTTCATTTGATTAGCATCACATTTCGTGGCCCACAGGCCGAATTGGATGTGATTTAAAATCAGCTGATAGCAACAAATAGTAAAAACATTAAGAAACTTACAAGTATGATTAGAACACGTTAACAAAATAACATGGTCAAAATCAACAGGGCCCTGTTTTATGAAGCTGCCTAAGCACAAAAAGTAGCTAAGCATACAAAACTATACTTACCAGAATAAGGTTACCAGCTAAGCTAAGATGTCACATGAAAAATTTGTGACTGGTATCCTTCTCATTTCTGCTTAGCAGACAAATGTTAAGCAATGTTTCTTGATTGAAAGGTATTGCGCAATAGAAGTTTTCAATATTATCTATTTGTTCTTGAATGCTCAAAATTTCCTCTCTCTTGCTTCAGATCGTGGACGTCTTCATGGAGCAGAACATGGTCCAGCAGTGCACCTCTTTCCTCCTGGACGCCCTCAAGAACAACCGCCCGTCTGAGGGTCACCTCCAGACTCGCCTCTTAGAGATGAACCTCATGTCGGCCCCACAGGTCGCTGATGCCATCCTTGGCAATCAAATGTTTACCCACTACGACCGGGCACACATTGCCTCGCTGTGTGAGAAGGCTGGACTCCTGCAGAGGGTGAGTGCTAAATATTGATGTGTGATAAACACTGTACACTCGGTGCTTTGTGTACATTGGTGTAGGATGAAAAAATAGTAGTTATAAAGATCATGTAAAGTCTTTTTATGCGAGTCATTGAAAACAAATTTTTAAAATTACATGTGTGAAAATAAAAACGGAAGTAAATTTGAAAAAGAATTATTTTTCATTTTGTGATTGATTTAGTATGCAATTCTTTACATGCCAACACTCTATTTTTTAAATCCATGAAATGGTGACTTTTATGTGTTTTTTGTCTTTAATAAGTAACATTTATTTATCATTTTATTTTGGTAGGCTCTGGAGCACTACACTGACTTGTACGACATCAAGAGAGCAGTGGTTAATACTCACATGTTGAACCCAGAGGTAAGGACAAGAAACCAACTTGAACTTGTAGCTTTGCATGTCATGGTGTGTCATAGCTGAGTTGTCTACTGCATCGGACTCCATCAATGACAATTGTTAAGCAGACAATATGGCTTAACAAGTTTCTGCTAACCAAAAATTGCTAGGATACAGTCACAGACAGTACATGCAAATTGGCATTTTGGCTGGTAACCATATTCTGGTTAGCAAAACTTGGTTGTACTTAACTACTTTTTGTGCTTTTAAAAGCAGCTGTATGAAGTTTGGCCCTGATCTTGACTCTTGTGTCTTTGAGCAAGTCACTTGACCATAATTGCTTCTCTTTACACGGGTGTATAAATGGGAAGTTGAGGAGATGTTTGTGTGATCTATAGCTTGTTTTTGTGCTATACAACGATTCAAATATCTCCTAGAGTAAAATCCGCATGGTCTGTCAGACAAATGCTGCTCCTTGTTTAGTGGGGCACTGTTTCGTAAACAAACCAACATCTTCCTGCTTGGACAGGACTAGGCCTTTGTTGAGTTAATATCTGATATAAAAAAAAAAGACAAAAATGTACAATTCCATTAAAATTAATGCAGTGTGGCATTAAAAAGATTGGTTTTATCTCAGACTTAAAAGAGGCGCTGTATCTTATTGAATAATACAGCTGCTCTGACAAATCAAAATGAAGTTAATTTTGGTTTTACCCTTACACCCTGTAAACTCAGTATTTTCTTGGTTTCTGTGAAAATAAATCACAGACATACATGGGAGGGAAACGAACCCTCGACCTTCGCAATGAATTCTAGAGCAGTGTCTTACCTACATTTCCTCTTGCAGTGGTTGGTCAACTACTTCGGCTCGCTCTCCGTGGAGGATTCCCTGGAGTGCCTGAAGGGCATGCTGTCAGCGAACATCCGTCAGAATCTACAGATCTGCGTTCAGGTGGCCACCAAGTACCACGAGCAGCTCTCCACTAACTCCCTCATCGACATCTTTGAGTCCTTCAAGAGCTACGAGGGATTGTTCTACTTCCTGGGCTCCATCGTCAACTTCAGTCAGGATGCTGATGTTCACTTCAAGTATATCCAGGTAACGTTTGGGGTCGGGAAAGAACAGTGATTTCAAGACACTGGACAACTTTGGAATTGTCAAAGACCAGTGCTCTCACTTGGTGTATCTCAACAAATGCACAAAATAACAAACCTGTGAAAATTTGAACTCCATTGGTCATCGAAGATGCGAGACAATAATGGAAGAAAAAACACCCTTGTCACACGAAGCTGTGTGCTTTCAGATGCTTGATTTTAGGACCTCAAAATATAATTCTTAGGTCTCGAAATCAAATTCAAATACTTAGTGCAAAATAACTTCTTTCTCGAAAACTATGTTACTTCAGAGGAAGCCGTTTCTCACAATGTTTTATAGTATTAACAGCTCTCCATTGCTTGTTTCCAAGTAAGTTTTTATGCTTACAATTATCTTGAGTAATTACCAATAGTGTCCAGTGCCTTTAAAATATGAGAAGTCATTGATTGGGGAATGTCACACCGACACAAAACGAGTCACAGAATCATGTCCACATGAAATACTGTCAAACCAGACAAAAGCAAAACAAGCGAGCAATAGAAAAACAAAAAGTAAGTAGGCCCTACGAAAAAAATCAGCGATAAGTACGAAAACATAATTTATATATAAGTTAATAAATAAGTAAACTAGAAAAAGAAAAAAGAAAAAAAAAAGCTCTGTTTGTTTGATTTCAACAATTAACCCTCTGTTTGCTTTTATCCCCTACCGGTAGGCTGCCTGCAAGACCGGACAGATCAAGGAGGTAGAGCGTATATGCCGTGAGAGCAACTGCTACGACCCGGACCGTGTCAAGAACTTCCTGAAGGAGGCCAAGCTGACCGATCAGCTGCCCCTCATCATCGTCTGTGACCGCTTTGACTTTGTCCACGACCTCGTTCTGTATTTGTACCGTAACAACCTGCAGAAGTACATTGAGATTTATGTACAGAAGGTGAGCTGGTGGTGTTAGGCGTTAGGTTTTTCTGTTTTTGTTTTGTTTTTCTCCCAAAATATCATCCACACATAGTGTTGGTATTTGTCTTGTAGTGATGAAGGAATTTTTCTTTTGAAAAATTCTATTTGTGAGGAAGAGTTTTTTGGCCTGTTAGTGGCCTGTTTGGTTTTGAAATACTAAGCGACCTTCTTGAAAAAAAAAAGTAAGTAATGAATAAAAAGGCCCTCATCCTCCTCATTTTTTTAAAAATCTGGACGATCAATCGGTATTTTTTTTATTTGGCCTTATTATTATTATTATTATTATTGGTTTTTTTGGGTGTTTTTTTTACCATTTTGGTACATGACAAAATACAAAACGATAACCCTGAGACGGGCAAGGGACAGCAAAAGCAAGTACATACTATGATCCGTAGATCTGTTGCCCCATATCTGAGGTGCACAACACGTTAAATTTAGATGAATATCAATGTACACAAAGCATGAATAAAGGCAGGTGATTATCATCATCTCGGTTTTAAGCCCGTTATCCAGTCTGTTCTGGGTTGTCAAATACAATACCAAAAATAATAACTAGTGAAAAAAAAGTCAATACAAATTGTCTTGTCTCCTCCTAGGTGAACCCTTCTCGTCTCCCGGTGGTCATTGGTGGTCTCCTTGATGTGGATTGCTCTGAAGACGTCATCAAGAGTCTCATCATGGTTGTCAGGGGACAGTTCTCAACTGATGAGCTTGTGGAGGAGGTCGAGAAGCGAAACAGGTAATGGGGAAAAAAAGGGAATGTGAAGTCTGAATCTATTTCTGTTCAATTTACTTATAATAGTTTGCATCGGGGAAAAGCGCATTACTGCATCTTGCTGCCAGGCAATCTCGGTGGACTAGTTGGTAAGCCTTCTACTCTAGATTGGCAAAGGTCGTGGGTTCAAATCCCACCCAAGTAATATGCCTGTTGTTTGAAGGAGATGTTTGTGTGATCTATAGCTTGTCTTTGTGCTATACAACGATTCAAATATCTCCGAGAGTAAAATCCGCATGGTCTGTCAGACAAATGCTGCTCCTTGTTTAGTGGGGCACTGTTTCGTAAACAAACCAACATCTTCCTGCTTGGACAGGACTAGACCTTAATTTCGTTAATATCTGATATTGCATTTGACTTTGTTCTGTAAGATTGATTTTCTTGTGTTACTTTATGTTATCAGATTGAAACTGCTTCTCCCATGGCTAGAGACTCGCATCCACGAGGGAAGCGTGGAGCCCGCTACTCACAATGCATTGGCCAAGATCTATATCGACAGCAACAACAATCCAGAGAGATTCTTAAGGTGAGGGGATCGACATCAAGAAGTAATCTTTCTTTTAACGCTCTGTTGGGCTTTGTGATTCAGTATTTTCTTCTTCTTTTCGATACCTTGTGGTTTGAATAGATGTTTGTGTGATCTATAGCTTGTCTTTGTGCTATACAACGATTCAAATATCTCCAAGAGTAAGTTCCGCCTGGTCTGTCAGACAAATGCTGCTCCTTGTTTAGTGGGGCACTGTTTCGTAAACAAACCAACATCTTAGAAATAGTCCTTAGTTTTGTTAATATCCAAGTTGGTTAACCCTAGCTGGAGCACAGACCGCGCAATGAGAGCCAAAATTAAACCAAAATATGGCTGGTATTTTAGATGGTTTACACTTGTTCGGAAAACCTTAGGTATCCGAATGTATTCATGATGAAAAGACGGCAGAGGTTTTTTGTCATCATTCAGCTCCCAAAGTAACCCCTCCCTTGATTTCATTTATCCCCCATCGCCAGAGAGAACCAGTACTACGACAGCCGTGTCGTTGGTAAATACTGCGAGAAGCGCGACCCCCACCTGGCCTGCGTGTCCTACGAGCGAGGGCAATGTGACCGAGAGTTGATCAACGTCTGCAACGAGAACTCCCTCTTCAAGAGCGAGTCACGTTACCTTGTGCGTCGTCGGGACCAGGAGCTGTGGGCTGAGGTTCTTCAAGAGTCCAACCCCTACAGGAGGCAGTTGATTGACCAGGTAAGGAAGGCCTGTGGTTTCCCACAGTTTCTTTTATTAGAGAATTGTTGCTGTTAAATTTTCTGAGTCTCTAAAGAATGTTAGTAGATGTTAAATTTGCATCAGGGATAAATGATGTAACTGTTGTTTTACCCATACACTGTTGATTGTTAAGCACTGTATGTGCAGCCGTCGATTTCACAAAACTCTTCCTAACTTAAGACTAATCTTAGGACTTGAGACGAGTCCCAACCCTGCACTGATAGCATGCAGACCTTAAGATTAATCCTAAGTTAGGAAGAGTTACTCATCCTAACTCGAGATAAGACGAGTCCTAACTCTTTGTGAAATCGGGTGCAGGACTCGTTTGCCGTACCTCATGGAGACCAAGGACAACACCAAAAAGGGAAAATAAAAGGTCTCCATATGGGAATACTAAATCAATTTTATGTACAAATTCTATGAGAAACTGTTAAATGCGGGAACAAAGGAAAGAACAAAGAATGCTCCACAAGGATGCATTTTGGGGAATGTTTGTACTTTCCTGAGTACTGTGGGAAAAATACATATTGATGTGGGGTGTTTTTTTCCCCACAAGATTTCGGAAAGTACTGAGTATACAGTGCTTAACACTCGACAGTGAATGGGTACAACCAAATAATATCTCTGCAGAAATGTTTAAGTAATATGAGTTAGTACTCTTTTAAAGCGTAAGTGGAATACAGAAAAATCTTGTGCTTCTGCATCCCTTATCCAATGAAGACCAACTTTGATATGGGATGCCCTGTGGTGGTTTATAGGAGATGTTTGTGTGATCTATAGCTTGTCTTTGTGCTGTACAACGATACAAGGATCTCCGAGAGAAAAATCCGCCTGGTCTGTCAGACAAATGCTGCTCCTTGTTTAGTGGGGTACTGTTTCGTAAACAAACCAACATATTCCTGCTCGGACAGGAAAGTTCCTGTGTGGTGTTAATATCTGATGTCAAATCCTAATGGCTTATGTATCACAGTCAAGGCTTGAATTTGGGGATAAATTCCACAAAACTGCAAGTCTTGTTTCCATGGGTCGACAAATCAGAGTGGAGGATTCAAGTTTGTTTGAAGATAATACTAAAGCATATTTGAAGTGCATATCACTGCTATCCTTTTGCGCTTTTAGAAATAGAAAAGGAGACGGGAGAAATACAAAATCAGAACAAAAACATCACCAACTGAAAGGAATTATAATTGTGTCACGTGGAATAACTCTCACAGAATCTGCAGATCAAAGTGTAGTGAATGACAAGTTGAGTTATTCATGTGACGTTTTTAAATTATTCAAAGAACCGCTTGAACAGCAGGTATCTCATGAAAAATTCACGACTGCTTGATGAATAATTCATTTTACCTATTTGAATTATTTATGTATGACAGATTGTGCAGACAGCCCGAACAGAATCAAAGTGTAGTAAATGAAAAGTTGGATTATTCATGTGACCTATTAAATTATTCAGATAACAGCTTGAACATCGGGTATCTCATGAATTATTTACAACTGCTTTATGAATATTCATGTTTGACAGATTGTGCAGACAGCCCTGACAGAGACCCAGGATGCTGACGATATCTCAGTGACAGTAAAAGCTTTCATGACGGCTGACCTGCCAAATGAGCTCATTGAGCTGCTGGAGAAGATTGTGCTGGAAAATTCCGTTTTCAGTGATCACAGGTGAGAGGGCTTGTGAAAGCAATCAACTGTAAAATGCTTAACAAATCAAAATGTGCCGGAGGGTTTTATTTACAATAGCCCAGCCAACTTCAAGATTCCTATAATACACTTTAATGTATTTTGCTTGTATTTGTTTCTTCTAAATAATGATAGTTGAATAAAGTAAAGCAAAACAGGAAACCTGCCAACATCAGGGCTAGATAGCTCTGTTGGCAGAGGTCGCAGTTTCCAAGTCCTGTTCAAGTCACTTTTCCCATTGGTAAGGGGCAATTCATTAAGAAAATGTAAATTTTGATTAGAACTTTGCGAAGGGCACCACGGTAAAAGCACAAGGCTCCTCGGCAATTGCTGTGGGTGCCGTGGGTTATTTTTAGGCCTTTAGTGTTACTTTTCATCAATCTTTTTTTGTTAAGTAAAGACAAAACAAATTTTTATTATCATATCTGACCTTCCATAGTTATTTTCCTTCCCTTTTCACAAGTCCCTGGAATGGGGTAAATGTTAGGGCTGTTTATCCATGTTGAAGAGATGAAACAATAATGATAAATGACGATTTGATTCTTTATTCCAGAAACCTTCAGAATCTGTTGATCCTGACGGCCATCAAAGCGGACAGAACCCGCGTAATGGAGTACATCAACCGCCTGGATAACTACGACGCCCCGGACATTGCAAATATTGCCATCGGCAGCGAGCTGTACGAGGAAGCATTTGCCATATTCAAGAAGTTTGACGTTAACACTTCCGCTATTCAGGTATATTAGTAAGCCGTCTAAGGGTCAAATGTTACAGAGCTGTTATAAGCACATGAAGAAGCTCAGCACAATAAAAAATATGCTTACCAGAATATAGTTACGAGCCAAAATATCATGAATGTCACATGTAACTTTTGTGACTGGTATCCTTTTAGGGGCCAATTTCATAAAGCTGTCAAGCAGAAAATACTGCTTAAACATTTCTTTGCGAAGCATAAAATGAGTGGGGCACCAGTCGCAACAATGTAGACTTTATGGAGTATTGGCTGATAACCTGTTTTTGCTAAGCAAGATTTTCTGTACTGAGCAGGTTTTTTGTGCTTATAGGCTTCATGATATTGGGCCCTGCTTAATAGGAGAAAGAAACCCATTTTCGATTGACCATAAACCTGTTGTAATTTCCAGAGGATTGTTACCGTGTGCGATGATGACATGTGAGATTTTTCAGACTAGAGTCTCTGAGTCTTAACAGGCGTTGTTGAGACAGTCTCATATTTATCTGAGCCACTATTACACGATGAAATTACTCGATTTTGAAGTTGCAATCAATGCTGAAACTTGTTTTTAAAAAAACAATTGGGGGGCGTTGGATTGATTGTTGACTGAAGTTGCACACCTTTGTACCTCTGCTTAGGTCTTGATTGAGCATATATGCAACCTGGACCGTGCGTACGAGTTTGCAGAGCGTTGCAATGAGCCCTCAGTATGGAGTCAGCTGGCCATGGCACAGATGAAGAGCGGTCTTGTGAAAGAAGCCATTGACTCGTACATCAAGGCCGACGACCCTTCAACTTACACTGAGGTCGTTGATGCATCAACTGCATCCGGTAAGACAAAATATTGCCATTTCATTTCACTTATTCTGGTTGTGCAGCCAAGGACTCTAGAAAAGCGAACTTGATCACTGTACTAGCCAAAAGCTCAATGTAGAGAAGACGAGGAAGGAAGTTTCAGTTTTAGATTTGTTAGGAAAATCTCCGAGGATTATTACTGGGGAAAAACCGCGTTGTAAGGTAGTGACTGAAAACCCAATCCACAACGTGTCCCTGGCATGATTCAAACTGGTATGATCATTATAGCGTGATGACCTTATAGCACTCTTACAGTGCTCATTGGTTGTTTGAATTGTTGAACAGTTATTTACTAATCATCGCTATTCTGCATGATTTATTGCGCTTGTTTTATTCTCTATACCTCAAAGTCCCCTATCCAGGTTTTTGATTATATGAAAGTTTATATTGACATTTTCTCTGATTACTAATTAATATTATATAACACCCAAGCAGATCCTTACCATTTGATTGGAGGATTGTCCGTCACGTGATAGCAAATAAAAGTACCATTGCACGCTGAGTCACTCACCGTGCTTTTTCGTTCCATCCGAAAAGTACAATTGCACGCTGCCAGCGTGCAATGGTACTTTTCGGATGGAACGAAAAAGCTGAGTAAAAACATCACTGCGTGCGCGTTGTCTTCGGTAACGCAGCAAGGCATATTAGTAAAATTACTAGCATTCGTCTTCTACAATTAAAAATTGGAGGCCTACGCTTTGTTTGTTTTGAAAGTTGTATCTTTCAATCAAAATGACAAAGATCTACTCGGATGTTATATAAAACAAATAATGAATGTTTTTCATTCGTGCAATGGTGCGAATATGTTCATTCGTTAAAAGCTGGAATGTTCCATTCAACTCGGCTCCGCCTTGTTGAATAGAACATTCCATCTTTCAACTCATGAACATATTCGCACCATTGCACTCATAAACATTCATTATGTGTATACTATTTGTGGCTCACTCAGGTAACTGGGAGGATCTGGTACGCTATCTGCAGATGGCTCGGAAGAAGGCCAGAGATTCCTTCGTGGAGACAGAGCTCATCTTTGCATTCGCAAAGACGAAGCGTCTCGCCGATCTGGAAGAGTTCATCTCTGGACCCAACCATGCTCAGATCCAACAGGTAAGTGGTAGTAGATTCTAAACACAGAGATTCTCTTTTGAAAACGCAGTATTATAATATACATTTGTTCTTTTGAAGATTTCCTTACAATCTTTAATAATAATAATAATAATAGGCATTTGTAATGCGCCACCAATCCTAAGAGGTGTTCAAGGCGCAGCAGAGACAATGTAAACAAAACAATACATGGTCGTATCCAGTGAAAAGAAAGCAAAATAACAATCAGGGAAAACATAACCATGGAAAGCAGCTAAACTATAAATTAAAGAAATACATCTTGAAAAGGTGAGTTTTCACAGCAACCTGTGTACATCGGTAGTTTTACAAATAATTTGATGGAGTTGGTTTCAGAGAGAAGATCCAGCATGTGCGAATGAATGTTCTCTTCATATGGTTTTCGGCCGCTAAATACTGTGTTGGTTCATTGTGGAGAAGGCATTGTCACAACAAACTGAGATATCCTTATGCATTGTTCTTTTCTGTGTTTGTAGGTTGGTGACCGATGTTACAATGAAGGCATGTACGAGGCGGCCAAGCTATTGTACAACAATGTCTCCAACTTTGCCCGTCTGGCCTCCACCCTTGTTCACCTCGGGGAGTACCAGAACGCAGTGGACAGCGCCAGGAAGGCCAACAGCACACGAACATGGAAGGAGGTAAGCTGGCCTTGTTCATTTGTTGTTGTTGGAAAAATTTTCTGCTGAGGGGGGCTCTAAAAAATTGGGCACAGTCTCTAAAGAATAAGATGGCTTCATACATTTGAAAAGAGCATGATCTATGGTTTAATACTGTTAAAACCCCAAGTTGAGACCACCTTTGGTACAAAAGTTCTGAAAGTAGAAATACCAAGTAATGCGAGAGAATATAACTGAGAAAAAGTGTGTTAAAGACAAGTTGTTTATTGGAAATACATTCGCAGATTTTCTTTCACCGCTAAGTTGAAACGTTTTTGATGTTATTTATAAGGAAGGAAGTTGCCAATGTAAAAATAAATGTATTTTGACAGTTAAATTTACAAAAAATACTTTAAAAAATTTCACCTCTGTTGGCCTATTTTGGCTCGTTTCTCCATACTAATATTCCTGACAAACTAATCATTTAGCTTGATGGCATCACATTTGTACTTTTTGATGATTATAAATCAATCTTATTTCCGTGCCACCAGGTATGTTTCTCATGTGTTGATGGTGAGGAGTTCCGTCTAGCCCAGATGTGTGGTCTCCACATTGTGGTCCATGCTGACGAGTTGGAAGAACTCATCAACTACTACCAAGACAGAGGATACTTTGAGGAATTGATTCAGCTTCTTGAGGCTGCTCTCGGTAAGTTGCACCTTTTCATCGGGGGAGGGGTGCGTACTTGATCCCTTCCACTTGCATTTTCAAGTGTTTTTAGAGGTGTTTTTGCTTTATGCTGTATAAATTTGTTTATTTATTATTTGCATATATAAAATAGTTGCTATTTCTATGTTTATGTTCCATTGTTTATCTTGTGTAATGGAAAGAAAATAAAGTGAATCTGGAAAACCAAAATTTCCGGCTGTGCTCCATTGTCATATTATGGGTTGATGTGCCTGGCTGCTCAAGGCAAGGCGCCCTTGCATGCCTGCGTCTCGAACACCTTGTTAGCTGCGTCCTTTGCATTTAAGCATGGTTAGCCTCCCAAATATTATTTTTATTTAAATTATACAGTAACTCAGAGTGTCTAACTATGAACTGCTTGTTTCTCTGTGTACTCATTAGGTCTGGAGCGTGCTCACATGGGGATGTTCACTGAGCTGGCAATCCTCTACTCCAAGTACAAGCCCTCCAAGATGCGGGAACATCTGGAGCTGTTCTGGTCGAGGGTCAACATTCCAAAGGTAGGCAAAGCCAGTTCTTAAAAAACACCTTAAAGCAGGGATGTGATTTCTCTGGGTTTTTTTAACACCTCAAGGAGAGTATCAACGAGGAAAGGGAACATGGACTACACCTGGGATAAACCCAACAATTTCGCTCTAGTAAAGATGTCTGTTTTTGTCTGTTGTGTCTTTTGTCCGTCCTGCCCTGTATGGCATTTCCAAATCAAGCAAACCCTTACTGGGGCCTAACTCCATTTCACTAACTCTGCCCTATTCCTTCTGTTATATACCATTAGTGTATTCTGTTATTATCTAAATCATCATTTTGTATGATACCGGCACATGAGATAATAGTGAAATGGAAATAAATGTTGTTGAATTGAGTTGAAAATTTATTTGAAAATTTATTTGAAAATTTATTTGAAAATTTATTAAAAAAATTATTTCCAAAACATAATTGAATGGTGTTACAGAATGTTTTTAAATTATTTAGCCAGGTTTTGAGTCAATTTTTCTTGATCCACACTCACAGGTGTTACGAGCAGCCGAGCATGCTCACCTATGGGCCGAGTTAGTGTTTCTGTACGACAAGTATGAGGAGTTTGATAACGCCGTAGTCACGATGATGGCACACCCAACCGATGCCTGGAAGGAGGCGCAGTTCAAAGACATCGTTACAAAGGTAAGTGGTGTGTCTCCTTAAACTTATGATTCACCTACAGGGTGCTCCTCTTAAAGCGGTTTTGAGGGGTGTCCCGAGAGATGATATTATTGTACATTATCCATCAGGGGGTCCAAGGCTGACAATTCTATGGATGTTGAAAGGAACTGTGCGTGGTAAAAGGCAAGACTGCGGATCGTAGAGCAGGATAGAAAAAATAATAACCGGATGCAAATTTGAAACTTTCAATCCCAGTAAAAGCTATCGGGTGATTGTGCACAAAGTGGGATTTTAGTTCAGGATTAGTGGTTTGCCCCAGTTTTCCGCATATTGCACTGCACCTTGTAATTCCTTATGAGCAACACTTAAATGGGTCTCATAACCCAATAGGTGTTGTGATATGCCTTGGACTAATTAACTAATTAAAAATACTGACTTTATGCAGACACTGTAATGCATTATACACACCTGCTTTTTAACAAGTTTTGCCAGTTTTGATTTGTATCAATTTCTGATCTTATTAGCATTTGTTTAGTTTAATAACGTATAGTGTTCGTACCTTTTTATGTGCAGCGCCTTTGAGCAATTTATTAGATATGTGGCGCTGTATAAATGCTGTTTTTATTATTATTGTTATAGGTTGCAAACATAGAGCTTTACTACAAGAGTATCCAGTTTTACTTGGACTATAAACCCATGATGCTGAACGACCTTCTGACTGTGCTCATCCCACGTATGGACCACACCCGAGCCGTTAGTCTCTTCTCTAGACTTGACCAACTACCGCTGGTCAAGCCATACCTGAGGCAGGTGCAGAACCACAACAACAAGGTGAGATAGTAAGGCTGCTTGTTCATGAAGCCTGTAAGCACACAAAAACTGCTAAGCACAGGAAAATCTTGCTAAACTTGTTGTCTTGTTCTCAATGTCTGTGAGCAACTCTTAAACAAACCCAACACTAAGGATGCTATTCAACACTAGTAACGTGTCCGGATAAAAGGGGCCCAATTTCATAAAGTCTGTAAGCACACAAACATGCTAAGTGCAGGAAAATCTTGCTAAACTTGTTGTCTTGTTCTCAATGTATGTGAGCAACTCTGAACGAACCCAACACCCTAGGATGCTATTCAACACAAGTATCATATCCCGGTAACAGGGCCCAATTTCATGAAGCCTGTAAGCACAAAAACCTGCTAAGCACAGGAAAATCTTGCTTAGCATAAACAGATTACCACCCAACATTCCATGTTTTAAACTTTGATATGTCTTTATACCTTTTATTAAAAATAGCAGCGATTTACCGTGAGTTCTTCAATTTCATTTGGAATGAATTTCATATTTTGATATTTCTTGATGCCAAAAAACGGCAGAGATTTGCTGTTAGTTCTGCAATTTTACTTTAAATTAATTTCATATTTTGATATATCTCAACGTTTTTAGGCCATCAATGATGCCCTCAACGGTCTCCTCATCGACGAGGAAGATTACCAGGGACTCCGTACCTCAATCGACGCCTTCGACAACTTTGACAACATCTCCCTCGCCCAGCGTCTGGAGAAGCACGAGCTCCTGGAGTTCCGACGCATCGCCGCATACCTGTACAAGAGAAACAACCGCTGGAAACAGGCTGTGGAGTTGTGCAAAAAGGACAAGCTTTACAGGGTATTTGAGTGTGAACGAAAACCCCACCCCGTCCATGCTCGTGTCTGTTACTGTGTGGCTTGTTCAGAGGAAATTGGGCGTAGGCTTTTGGATTTTGGGGTTGATAGATGCCGGATGCATTGGAACTTTATTTTGGGTGGGCAGCAAAACGTAAAATAAACCAACTTGTTTGAGTTTGAAAAATGTGGAAATTTAATCCAGGTAGTTTAAAAAATTACATGGAGAATTTAGCAACTGATGGGTTCTAGTTTTAAGAATCTTTGAAGAAAAAAGATTGAAACTCAACTTTGGTGAGTGCAGAAGTTTCTTAAAGGATTTCTGATAATTGTTTGTTTAAAACCTTTAAAAAAGCATGACAAGATTATTGGTCAAATTACTTCATCAGTTTGAGCCGTAAACTCTTAATAGGGGATTCCATTTTCATGCCCAGTTTCCTCTGGTGGTGATGCAGTGTTTTTGTCTTGTTCTCAAATTTCTGGCTGGCTTGGGTTCTTAGTTTTACTTCTATACCAATTCTCATATCATGTGAAATATCCCATTTATCATGTATTTTAATTAGCAATGGCGGTCCAATTTTCCATGAAGGTCATTCATAATTTTTAATCTTGTCATTCATTTATTTTTCCCAGACAATTTGTTTGTGAATCTATGGGGTAAATTTGCCATTTGCATATTATTTTTTCCTGATGAATTTACCAGTTATATCCATTTTATAACAAACTCATTAGGTTTTGAACCTACAGCCGGTCAGAAATCAAAGATGATGCATAAAATAGCAGTAGGACCAGACCATACCCTTAACTGTCACCACATTCTTTTCCGTAGTCAGCAGCTGTTGCATGTAGCATGTGTAGAGAGCATGAGATTGAAAAATCTGCTATCAAAATCTTGCTTTTTATGTAAAACTAACACATTCGCTTTTAGATTTCCCTCCTACCCTTACTTAATAACTAACTAATGTATGGTCCCTGCGATTGCTTAAACAAAAAAAGTGCATCATCTGGCAAGATGAAAACCGACACGGGCATGATCCTGTAATGCTTGCCTTTTGTGTGGTCTGCTACGTATCCCTGGCAACGCATCTTTGCTTGCATCCTTCCCTCCCTCCCCTATTTCTCCCCTATTCCCCTCCCATCACCTTACCTCGCCTCCTGTCTGCATATGGTATGTATTTCTTGTATCTTTTCCAATGTATTGTCGTCTACTGTGATTTTGTTTGTTTATGCTGAACCAAAACCTTTGTTTTACGACCAAATCTTTTCTGTTATGGTGCTATAAATAGATATCTTCAAAAAAGTGGTAGAAGCAAAAGAAAGCGTGTCTCTAAAACTTCAATGATTTTTTACTTTTCTATTTCAATCGATAATTATTTGGTTGCACACACCCATGTCTGGTATGCACTCTGCATTTTTATTACTTACATATGTAAGGATTTTGTGACAAGATTTTACATTTCGGCAAAATTTGGCCATCATTTTTTTGTTCGATTTGTGTTTTTTGTTGTTGATATTTTTCAGGAGCAAAGGTTTTTTGCGTAGTTCGTTCATTTTAAAAATTGCTATTCTTCCACCTTATTGTTTAATTTGGTTTACTATCGGCATGTACTGTGTACTTTAAAGCAGTTTACAAATAAGTTTCTATAGCTAGGCCTAGAATTTCATCTTTGAAAGGGCAAGGCCATTTTTATTTTTTGTAAAGGGCACTTCCATTGGGAATAATTTGAATGACTCTGGGAAACCTTTGCAGGGGGTACCAAAACCAAGACCAGGGCAAGACCAGAGTTGCAAACCTGCAGAAATTCTCCTGAAAATAAACAAATTTGTTCAAGTTCTGATGAACAAGCTTGACAGTCTCAATGTAATGGCACTTTTCCCTCTATAAGTATGATGTTAAATGTAATTCTTAAAGGAACACGTTGCCTTGGATCGGACGAGTTGGTCTATGAACAGCGTTTGAAACCGTTTGTTTTGAAATGCATATGGTTAGAAAGATGTTTTAAAAGTAGAATGTAATGATCCACACAAGTATCACTCAAAATTGCACGGTTTTCATTTTACGTCAAGAACTAACACGGTCGGCCATTTATGGGAGTCAAAGTTTTGACTCCCATAAATGGCCGATCGTGTTTGTCGACGAGGTAAAACAAAGAAACGGTTACAGGACGCTTTTCAAAGACAACTCGACCGATCCAAGGCAACGTGTTCCTTTAAACATCTTCCTGAATGTTGTTCAAAATGTCCCTGATGGCAAGATGCAAATGTTGGCAGCTCTTTTCCATGTGATTTCAGGCATGTACAGCTTACATTTTTGAAGACCTTTTATTAAGAGTTTGTGAAAACTTGAGCTTGGAAAATGACTGCATGACAAGACACATGATTTAACCGATTGTCTCTCTTCGCTTTAGGATGCCATGCAATACGCCGCCGAGTCGAGGGAAACGGAGACCGCCGAGGAGTTGATTGCCTGGTTCTTGGACCAAGGTCTACACGAGTGCTTCAGTGCCTCTCTCTTCAACTGCTACGACCTCTTGCATCCGGACGTCATTCTAGAGCTGTCTTGGCGCCATAAGATCATGGACTTTGCTATGCCGTACATGGTGCAGGTCATGAGGGAATACCTCTCAAAGGTAAAGCAATGATTAGGTGTTTTTTAAGTACCAAAATTTAACACATCACTCAAGTTCTTGTGGCTAAAAAGCCTGGTTCATTTTTTCTGCGAATGCGAATGACACCAGAACTAGAGTCAGGTGCACTAGATTGCCCCAAATACACAATTACTTTGTTTCTAAATTGTTTTTTACCCTCTTAGATTGATCACTTGTTTTGTACTGTTTTGTTACCAGGTTGAGAAACTGTTGTTATAACTACCACCAGGTTGATTACCTTTTCTTTCTTTTTTTATCACCAGGTTGATAAATTGTTGCTTGTAACTATAACCTGGTTAATAAACTGTTGCTTGTAACTATAACCTGGTTAATAAACTGTTGTTATAACTATCACCAGGTTGATTACCCCTTTTTTTATTTGTTTATCACCAGGTTGATAAACTGTTGCTTGTAACTATCACCTGGTTGATAAACTGTTGTTTTACTATCACCAGGTTGATAAACTGTTGCATGTAACTATAACCAAGTTGATAAGCTGTTGTTTTAAACTATCACCAGGTCTATAAACTGTGGTTTCCAACTATAAACAGGTTGATGAGCTGTCACTTGTTAACTATAAACAGGTTAATAAACTGTTAATTTTTAACTATCACTAGGTTGATAAACTGGCAGCTTCAGAGAAGGAGAGATCCGAGGAGAGTGAATCAAATAAGAACCAACCCTTGGTGTACAGTAAGTCATCTCAATATCTAATCTGAAAAATACCTCCACCTATTAAATATCTGATACACTCCAGCAGGTTGCCAGTTCACGTCTTGAGGAAAGTCTATTCTCGGGGCCCAATTTCTGCTTAAGCAGAAAATATTGCTTGACAAGTTGTGCATGGCATAAAAGAGCAGGATACCAGTCACAAATGGT
Organism: Asterias rubens; assembly: GCF_902459465.1. NCBI lineage: Eukaryota > Metazoa > Echinodermata > Asteroidea > Forcipulatida > Asteriidae > Asterias > Asterias rubens. Next base: position 6,852,067 of record NC_047066.1, on the reverse strand, counting down.
ACATGTGCCGTGGTAGTTTGGATGGTAACGCTATTCTGATAAGCAGAACTTGAGCGTACTTGGTTAATACTGTTTGTGCTTAGGCAGCTCTATGAGACTGGGCCTAGGTAAGCATGGTCATGTGACCAACTGTAAACCATTATGACTGTCTAGACTGTTAAGGTATTTATCAATGGTAAGGTTTACACAACCCTAACTGGAACATTTGAAACTTTGTCTTTTGTGTTATATAACATACGTAAAAGAACCAAGTGTACTTATCGAATGAGACGGGATCACCTTGGTGTTTCTGGCTGGATTGGCAGCATATTGCGCCACAGCACCTTATAAACTATTACATGGTGCTATGTGAAAGGAGCAGCTCTCATAATCCAAATGTAGTCCCACATACCTTGCAGGAAAATACTGAATGTTGAGGCGCCTTAAGCGTCACTGATATGCATGCTATATAAGAAGCCACTAATATTTGAATGTTTCTTCTCCCCAGATGAACCCCAGCTGATGCTGACGGCCGGTCCAGGCATGATGATGGCCCCTCCCCAGATGCCCCCCATGGGTGTACCCGGAGCGGGTATGATGGGGGCGCAACCGGGCTACTATGGCATGTGAGAGTAGCGCTTACAGTAATTGAACTAGAGAGTCTCACAAAAGGGGGAAAGAATAACCCATTCAACCGCCACTTCTTAGTTCCTTGGAGAGGGGTAAAGCATTTGAGGGGGATACTGCAGCCAGGGGATGGGAGTCAAATTTCTTGGTTTTCAAAAAAAAAAAAAATTGATTTGTGCAAAAAAAGATCACAAACTCAAATCACAAATTTTTGAAATGAGTGTTTAGTTTGCTTCAGTGTAAAAGTTGAGTGGGTTCTTTAAAAAAAAAAGATTTTGTGTTAATTCAATTCAGTGAATTTCAATCTAAGTGATGGTACAGTTGTCTTTGCTTCTATAAAAATCTAACCCCCCCCCCCTCTTTTCTGGAAGGCGATGTTAAGGTCGAGGCGGTTATTTTTTCCCCCCTATACTATTTTTGTTCGTCTGTCTGTAAATCCCTAGTATAGAGCTATATAATAATCTCTGGCATATTATTGGTTTGTTCACAAAGAGGTGGGTTTCGTACCTTGAAGCTCAGGGGTGATCAGAAGTGGGTTTCATATCTTGAAGCCCAGGGGTGATCAGAAGTGGGTTTCATATCTTGAAGCCTAGGGGTGATCAGAAGTGGGTTTCATATCTAGAAGCTCAGGGGTGATCAGAAGTGGGTTTCATATCTTGAAGCCCAGGGTTGATCAGAAGTGGGTTTCATATCTTGAAGCCCAGGGGTGATCAGAAGTGGGTTTCATATCTTGAAGCTCAGGGGTGATCAGAAGTGGGTTTCATATCTTGAAGCCCAGGGGTGGTCAGCTTTTTCCCCAAAGCCACTGCTTTGCACGCATAATTACTTACTAAAACAGCCAGATTGCAATGTTAAAAGTGTATTATTGCGGCGGGTAACTGTTTTCTAGGTGGCAGATGTTATTCAAGTCTGGGGCTCTGAAGCGATTCCCTCCCATTCAACTAAAAACATATTTCAACAGTTTTTTGGCGATATTTTAGTTGATGAGGTAATGACAGAGGTGCTTGCTGGTTACCCCTTGTGGATATTTTACATGGCTTATGTTTGTGTGCAGCAATAGCCATTTGCTCATGATTATTACATTTGCGGACACAATTCAAGAGTATGCGCATCAAATAGTTTCTACTTCAAGATACCCTGTGTATGCGTAGATTCTTTATGTTATCGTAGATTAGTGCTGCTTCGCAACTCTTTATATGTGTATATATATATATCTAAATTTAAGGCGCATTTTAGCCCCCGCCCCAACGCTTCCCATTCCTCATCCGTTATCGTCACACTGTACTCAAATGTGTTTGCGTGTTTATTGTATAGCTCTAGAGGGATCTTTTTTCTTTCCTGACCAAGGAATTGAAAAAGTACAAAGAAAATTAACTGTTTTTTGAAAATTTTGTTGGGTGTGGCAGTTCAGGTTTTAGCCCCAGTGTGCTCAGCTGATGTTCCGGGTAACTTGGAAATTGGGTTTTTTCCTGTGTTGAGTTTATTTTATTTTTTGTTTTTTTTTGGTGAGTGATTGGTGAGTTTCGTCATTCAGATGTCAGTTATTAGTCCAATTGTGTCCGTGCAGGTTAATAATAATTGGCTTTATAAAAAAAAAAAGGAGAAAAAATGTAAAAGAAAAAAAATAAATACATAAATGTAATGAAATATATTGGGGTAATGTAATATATTATAACAAATACTGAATTGAAAAACACAATAGTCAAAGAAAAAAAATTGTTTAAAAAAATTATATAAAGGCAAGAATGAAAAATATGATAGTGTAGACTGTAGAGAACTGTAGTGGCTAGAAACAAATGTATTCATTTAGTGTAGAATAGAATAGATCCCTAACTGGTGTTTTTAATTGTGATTACGAATTGGTTCAAAATGTCAGAATCCAAATTGGATGCTTTGAGCTTTTAAGCCTGGTACCATTATATATTTTCTGTGTGGGAGTGATATTTTTGTATAGATCGAAGAAAAAAAATAATTAAAGTCATTCCATCCATGCAAAGTGAGCAGGACCCAATTTCATAAAGCTGCTGAGCACTGATAAGATCTGCTTAGCATAAACAGGCTACCGGTCAAAATACTGTACAATGTTCCTGTAGATTATGACGGGTTCCCTTTGCTTAGCTGTTTTCATCTGGTAAGCAATATTTGCTGCTTAGCAGTTTTATAGATTGGGAAGTAAGTAGTGAAATGGTCAGTTTTGATTGGTTAAGTGGAACATTCCTTAAACAGTGTTGTGGCTTTTTGTATCAGCCTATAAATATAGCACTATTCAAGTCTTGTAGTGTTTAGAGTGTTGGGGTTTATCATTTAGAGTCAGTCCATGTTCCACAATCACAAGGAAGGAGGGGTTAGAACTAGAGTGAAATTATTATTGAAATGTTTTATTGAAGCATGAGTGCAGGGGAATTCGTTATGGCGTTATAGGACAATGTTAACCGAATGAGAGGTTTAAAACAATTGTATGTTAGCCTGCCGTATGTATTGACGACTTTGGGACGATTGATTGAGAGAATTTGTGGGGTTATCTACAAATAATTTAAGGACTTTTTTTATTTTTACGAAACACCAATCACATAGGTCGGAGGTTAGCTGAGCACACTGAATGGGTCAGGGGTCATGTTGATCCGATCAGGATGTAGGATTTATTTTGAGAGTTAATTTCAAAATTGAATGGTAACGATGAGAACGAGCGAGGCGTGTAGTTTGTAGATTTTTGTATTGTCTGATAAATTAGTCAAGTTAGCACAAGTTTTAACAAAGTTAATCGTTGTCATTGGCAACTGTGATGTCTCTCTCTGATGGTATCAGCCTTGTAACATGGGAAGAACACACACCGAATTCTGCTCCCAGAGAAATAACCTCATCTCAGTCGGACAAAAATCAAGTGTTTGGTGGGATTTCACTGGTTTATTCATATTATATTGAATATTAGGAAACAAACTAATGTATGTTCCTAATAAAAGGTGGAAAAGCAGAATACCAAACCTGAAAACATAAACTGTGTATTTCAGTGTATGAAGCTAATGTGACATTTTCTAAATAACAAGATACAATAATAATAACAAGATACAATAATTGTAATAGACCTTTATCACGGTGTGGTCATTTGATTATACTCCATCCATATCATTGTAACCAAACTGAGGCTGGACGAAATAATAGTCTGGTGCCATTCGCAATGAATGTTAGCATTCATTACTGTTATTGGAAACAGGGAACATGTCCGCGATGGTGACTCCGTGATAAAGGTCTATTGTTAAATTAGACTGGGAATTTATAATGCTGTACAGACTTGCTGCTTTAGCTTACTGCGCAGTCCGATTTCTGCTTTCAGTGTTCTTTGTGTTGCTGATTTTACAATGTTGTTTAAAATCACAGACGAACGACCTCAAATTTATTATTTCTTAGCTAAGCGATTTTGTAGTAGGTAAATTCAAAAACTCTGTGACAGAGGAGGAGCTAGTCTATTTAGATTTCAATCAAACTCTGTTTAATTTTAGCAGTTGAAGGTGTTTTGTTTTTAGAGAACCAATTAATACCGTAGTTGGCATGGTGTACAATCACACTTAGAGAGTCAGTTGAACTTTTGTTCTCAGATGTTGGAGATCATCTTTCTTGTAATCACCCTCATAGTTACACAAATTCTGTTTAAAAAATGAGGTGCTTCAGTCCACTGTCATTTCATAAATGAGCATCTTGTCAAAACATAACAGTGGCAGCAGATGTGTTTAAAAAGCAAAAATCCAAAGTTGTTAATAAACGTTAACATTGTTTGGCTGTAACATTAATAACCAAAAAAGCATATAGTTGTTACAACATTACAAAAGAATGTACTATAATATTCAGTTGTTTACCTAATGTTTTCAGTCACAATATATTCAATGTATTAAAAAAAAATCTAAAGCACAGTTTCTAAAGGATTATTTAATTTAATTTAACCAAAAAAGCACCACCATCAGAGTGTAAATCACATAACTATGTAGAGAGACCTTTTTCATATTGTGGCCATTGTTGGGCTCCCTGTATTACACACTGGCGTTTTCAGTATGTTTCTCATACACATGAAGGGACCAGACTAGTTTTCCCCTTCCAGCCTCATTATGGTCTGATGTATTTGTATGGTTGGAGAACAGTGGCTACACCATGATGTAAGTCTACACATTCTCTATCTATCCGAACCCAATAGTAACACACATTAGTGTCGCTCATTTCAATAGTAATCTCAATTTGTTGTTTTTTGTACAATGTTAGTTTGGAGAATTTGTCAATCTTGTGATTAATTTTTGAAGTATAATTTGTGCCAGATATTATTATATACAATTATCCAACTATTAAATGACTCTTCTATGGGGTCAAAGAAAAAGTAAATTTTATTTAGTTCAGAGCTTTTGTTTTTAAGTTGTAGTTTCTAGTTTGTGGAAGACTGTTGTGTTAATCCACATGCAAGGTGAAAGGTACTGAGCCAATCTAGCTCCCTGATATTATGTTTTTAACATCTCTTCCTTTTTGTGACAAAATGATCAAATCTACACACAATATTCTACAAGATGGTGTGATTTCAGTCATAAATATGTCTATAAACGACAATTTATACAAACGCCAACATTTTACCAAATAAACACAGTTGTGCTATACAGTTCTCTTCAAATTAAATCACTAATGCCAACCGCACAGAATTGGATTCCATCCAAAAAAGGTAACACTGCCTGAAACAAACTTATTCCGCAGATTTCCCACAAAATATTACTTCATAATTTTCTCATGAGTTGTTTACCTGGGTGGAAATTGTGAAATTGTTTTACAAACTACCTAAATCATGCCTTGAGCAAAGTTAATGCAAAATATTGTATGTATCAAAATATAAATTCCGAGTTTTCGGTCCCAATAAGGTGGTGACGTAATCTTGAATCTAGATTCGTAAAGCCAGTAGGCCCTACTTTATTAGTACATCGTCCTTAAATACACAGCATTGATTTAATTTACTAAAAGACAATACATTCAGAAACACGTGGTGCTAAAAAAGAGTCATTCTACTCGCGCCCGGTAGTAAATAAAAACGGTTAAATAGCAAACAAGAACTTAACAGAAAGTTGATGCAGCATAGAAAAGGAGGAGGTCAAGTTATTTACTAAAGGTACAATGGCATTGTTCAATACATTTAGAACCAGCAATATAAAATTTATAAGACCTAATTTTAAAACGAGATGGTCTACTTTAATAATGAGTTATTCTTTACATAGCTTAAACTTAAAATACTAAATTTAGTAATTTGCCAACATTACTGCCACAGATATGCTTCGTGTAAGAACATTAAATATTGTTAAATTAGGGTAACATTTGAAAGGTATCCTTTTTATTATTTCAAGGAGTATTGCTAAACATTCCTGAACTTTTAGTCCAACTTTAGTTTGTTTGGTTGTTTTTTGAGAAACTACCATTTGATTTTAATTCGACATGAAAAACGAATCTGTTCCAACCACAGAAGTGATGGCCTAATGCTACTCTCTGCCACATCAATGATAGAAAAGGTGCATGGTTCAAAGAAAAAATACGGTACCACCACTTGGCTAAAAAATGTTAATTCCTGATCAAGTTTGAAGACTTAAATAAATATGAAATCCGACCCTGTATTGCACTTGCATTTCTCCTCTATTGATGTCCGAACCCACCTACCGCGGCACTTGGGAAGATCCAGGGCGGCCCAACGCGATTTCTTTCCCTGGATGCCTTCTCCTCGACACCGTCCTTCGCTGTTGAACGCTGGTTGGTCACACTCCGCACAAACTATTGTTCCTGTTATGAGTACAAATATGTTTTTTTTTTTAAACATGCGCTCCCAACATTTTAATAAAGAGTGGTTTGACAATGGTATTTTGGTATCTGTCCGTGTGAACACATTGTATAATGTGTGTGTAAATATACACATTAATAATTGCCTTGTATTTTAATAGCAGACGATAACTTCGGGTTAAACACCGGTGCCTAGAAGGTGTTTATAGAATGACAACATGATTTCTGAAGACAATAAGCTTTGTGAGTTATATTCAGGTCTTATTTCTATTGTAACAATTACGGTTCATAATCAAACATATGCATTTTTTCACACTTCAGTATCCGCATAAAAATTACAAGCGAAATAGTTTATTTTTAATCTCGGAAATCCTTCTGACTATCGTCCACTGGCGGGTAGATTTTTGTGGCGGTAAAAAATTTATTTTGATTAAGTGACCCGTGTCCGCCGGACTGTAGATGTTGCAAGTGAACAGTCAATACAAATTGAGAAGAATGGCTGAAAGATCGACTTTCATGCTCAACACATATTGACTACAATGTTTATAGGCCGTTTCAACATTTGCTTTTTGTGGAATTTTGGAGTGAAACACTGGAATATAACCGAATTTACTTCAAATTTTCAAAGCGTCGTGGTACCTTTTTTGGCGAAGGTGCTCCACTCTGTGTCATCACCATTGGAACGACACTTCTTGTTCAGTCCAGTCAGCTTGAAGTACACACAGTAACTGTTGAATCTGTGGATGGTGTTGTGGGGGGAAGGTTAGTACATTGTTTAAAGTTGTCAGTTTGTCTTACTATTTTCAGACAATAGATTATGACGGCAGGGTTAACCAAAAATATTACAGTGGCCAAGAAATAGTGTGTGTAAGGAAGGTTGAAATTATCAGCGTCTAATTTCAAAGGGCTGCCTAGAATACTAAAAATATGCTAAGCACAACGAAATGATGCCTGACAGCAAAATTTCACCAGCCAAACTACCGTGTCGCACCATTTGTAATTAGTATCCTGTTCGTTTCTGCTAAGCAGAATTTGTTAAGCAATGCTTTCTGCCTAAGCAGCCCATTAAACTTTGACCCCCTGAATAAAATTCCTTCCAAAAGTAACGGCACGACCTTTGCAATGTAGGCCTATTTCACATTGGATTTTGGGTCTTTACTGTGACTGCAATATTAGTCGTTCTACACTTTCGGAACAAACAAAAAAAGTTCACAGATTTACAAATAACTAACAGGGTTTACAGAAGGTAGTGGTAAAATACTTCTCTTGAAATATTATTCCATGAAATGCTTTACTTTTTGAGAAAACATTAAAACAATTATCAAGTTCTTGACAACGAGAATTACGGATTTATAGTAAACACATGACATGACACGGCGAAACGTGCGAAAACAAGGTAGGGTTTTCCCGTTATTTTCTCCCAACTCCGATGAGCGATTGAGCCTAAATTTTCAATAAGTTGTGATACACGAAGTGTGGGCCTTGGATAATACTGTTTACCGAAAGTGTCCAATGGCTTTAAGAAAAACTTATTACCCTTTACAATAATGCATTATAATGGGTTGAATAGAACTTCAAAATAAATGTGACACTCACGGTTTGTACCGGCCCAGACTAATGAGGAAGTTTGTCATAAGGTTCAGATCGGGATCATTTCTTCTCTCACTGGCAGAATATGGAAGGAGAAGTGCAATACCTGGAAACGAGGAACACAAAGTCAACCACTTTAAACTGTTTCTGGCTGCCATTCGATTTAGATTTCGGGGAAAATAATTGTATGGGTTCTTAATTTGTGATGGAAGCTTTGCATGGTGGATATGTAAACCAACATCGTATAAATCTTTTTTGGGGGGAAGGTGTTGTCTCTGAAAAGAGCCGTTGTTGTGGTCTCGACGGTTACAGTACACTCTGTTTGTCTTCAGGTTCATGGACTTTGGAAAAAGAGTATTGCGGTCTCTGCGAGTAAAGAGTGGAATATTTTGTAAAGTATAATCCAGAACGATGATCATCGTGGTTGATCTGATGTCAATGATATAGCGAAATGGCAGATCTTTTGTACGGTGTTTCTTGTCAACAGAACGCCTTAAATTGATCTAAAATAGTATTACGAATATAAAGTGGTGATTTGTGAATATCTATTATTTTACCATTGGATGGGAGCTCACTGGCGTCACAAAAGCTTGAAAAGCATGCCCTCATTTGGCGAAAAGGAGGACACTTCTCTCCAGCATTTTCTGAGTCCTTGATCTTGTACCGTCTTCTCTCGCTGACTCCCACACCACACAACACGCTGCATCCACTCCAGTAACTCCATGAAGATACTACACAGTCAGTGGCTGTATGAGGAGGGGAAAGATGAGGTAAAGGACAGACATGATGTGTGGACAGTCAGGTTGGCTCAGTGGTTTCTGTCCATGACTTTCACCTCAGTGAACCCCGGTGTCAGATGCAATTGTGTCTGCCATGCAATATTGTCCGCTCCGGACACTTTTGCATATGCAATCGTGTCCGGGGTTATGGGAAAAACCGTCCGGCGGACATGTACATGACTGTACATGTACGTGCGCGCGTAAGCGAACGTGCATGCACTGAACCTACATAATATGCAGCATGAATATTCACGTATTTCATGATTGCAGCGAATACCCAACGGCCGAACACTTCCCATCGCATTCATGACATGCACTTATATTAACTTGTAACAAAATGGCGAACGTGTTCCCGTCGACCAAGGGCGTTTAATTTACTGCAAGGACGGTTTTGCACGGGGGCGGACACAACTGCATATGCAAATGTGTCCGGGCGGACACAATTGCATTATGCAGCAGCGTCCGGGCGGACACGATTGCATGATGCAAAACCGTCCGGCGGACATTATTGCATATGCAATATTGTCCTCCGAATAGTATTGCATAGAGGACATAATTGCATGCGACACCGGTTCGAGCCCGTACCAGAGCCTTGCATGTGGATTTTGTTTTCAGTCCCTTCCATGGACTAAAGGGGGTATCCCTTCCACGTTTAAAACCGATCGTATTCTCCATTGTATTCTTTGCAAAAAAATGTGTGTGATGTTTCTGTTAGGATGCTTTGCTGACTTTATAAAATTCAGATTCAGATCCATGAGGTTTGTGATAAGAGGAAGAGGGGACATATTTTGGTTTAATCGTTTTTTGATGATTTGGATGAAGACCCTTAATCTTGCTGGCTTTTAAAAACGACAGGGAAAAGAGATGTGTGCAGTGAATTCTGATGAGATATAATAAATATATATATAAATAATAAACAACGAGGCGATATGGGGAGACATAAAAAAAATTATTTAAACACTTTGACTTAAACTTTGTTTGTTTAAGCAGTAAATATACTTGGAATCTTTTTTGAGTGCACACAGGGAATTATTTTTCACTTTTTACTTGTAAACTGCGATGAAATAAACAAAATGTAAATTGAATTGAAGTTAACCTCAAATGCGACAGAGGACCACTGCAGCAAAACGGCAAAAACATGGGAAGACAAAGTAACTAACATAGCACAAAATATTGGTGGCTAAAGGTTGAGAGAAAAACGACAATTTGAGTGTGAGAATGAATTAAAACTGAAAATCGTTGTTTTGTTTAGGACCTGAAATAGTGAAAAAGTTAACAAAAATAAACAACAAATTTGAACGGAATTGGTGGCATGAAATGTCCAGATTAAAAACAAATACGAAAAAAAAAGATATGAAAAGTTTTGAAAACAAAAATTAAAAAACATTAATCGCGTAAATAGTAATTATTTTTCTAAATTCCTGATGCAAGCTTCACTTGATTCGATTGCAGACTCGAAACGAGTATCCTGACACCACCAACTTGGTAAGATTTTAAAGCCAACCAGTCACAATATGTGGGCCACGCCAATAAAAAAAAAACCCTTAACACTCAATTTAATAATAGACAAAATGTTCACCAGAACTACATCTTTGGAGTCTAACTCCCACTGATTTCAAAATTCCCTTCCCGAAATATCTTCCTAAAAAAACGCTCTGCCTTGAAATACTTCACCCTGAAGTATTTATTATTGCATCAACACTCCACGTGGTGTTTTTAAGATGTGGGAATCGTTGATGTTTTGATCCCAATAAAACGGCTCGTGCTGCGTCTACTCGTGTCATTACCCTGGATCCCTCAACAGCTGCCCCAAGGTTAAAGTGCCTTGCACTAGGCACCCTCTGTACCCAGTATTTATCTGACTGTGGCCCCCCTCTGGGAGATTTTAATATGTACATTTTTCTGCCAATGGGGGAGTTGTTAGAAAGCTATCATTGTACAAAATGACAACATGGTTTAAAGGAGGTCTTGTGTTGACGAGAGTTTTGACAGGAGTGCTTCGCCCTTTTGCGCTGTTGGGCGCTGAAAGTAATAAAGCAAGAACAACGTGACAACTTCAGATGCGCACATGCTTTGAGCCAGACGTCATGAGAACCCTATGGATGAAATTTTGCGAAACCTATACATTTTCTTTGTTTCATGACGTGACATTCCATAAGAGCTCGGGGTTGATCCATAAGAGCTAGGGTGCCGGATTTGAGTGCTATTTTACGGTCAATCTTAAAAGAAGCAACTATCAAAATTATGATCCTGTGAGCAAGGCACCCTCGGTTAGAGGTAAATAGAAGGTTGTTCATTGATATAGACCTTATCGCAAATACCAATGCGCAAGCGCAGACTGTTAAATGAGGTGCATTGTGGGATATATATGGATCAAATTTGGATACCAGCTAGACCACAATGCACCTAATTCCAAGCTTTACGCGCGCGCCCCGGTATTTGCGAAAAGGTCTATACCGTGTGCACCGAGCGTACGTATGTAATTGCGCGTTTAAAGCCGGGTTCATACTTCCTGCGAATGCTTCGTGCGATGCGAATGTCATTGCATCACAAAGGGAAATGGAGCGCGTACCGATTGTTGCGTCACCAAAATTCGATCCGCATTCGCCTTCGCAAGAAGCATGGACCGGGCTTAATAAGGTCCATTGATCTCTAGGTCCCAATGATCTCTGTTATAATTGACGAGGTTGATGCATTCAAAGGACATAAAAACACGCGCACAGCGTGGGTTAAGGTTCTTGTCTTGTTTACAAAGTTTCGAGTTTCCACGCAATCCTACAAAGGCTAATCATCCATCATTCATTTTATTGCGAACCTTTATTTTGACAATAATATTGTAACCGTGTATGTTTCTTTTTTTTTTGGTGATGGAACGTGTGGGATGTAGTAACAGCAATGCAGAACATTTTAGATCAGACTATGTTTATAGATATAAAGTTGGCGATGAAGGAATACTTAAAGGTGAACATATAGCATTGGTACGGTATTAATTAAAAGGTTTGTCTGAATTCTGAAACTTCAGTTGGTTGTGTACGTGGGGGGAACCAGGGGACACCGCACGGACAAGCCAATCCAAAGGCCCTCATCAAGGGAGTGATTCGGAAAGAGGTCCTGGAGTAGAGAGTCATGCCTACATGTCTACTTTGTCGCCACCTGGGCCCGATTTCATAAAGCTTGTAAGCACAAAAAACTAGTAAGCACAGGAAAATGCCTAGCAAAAACAGGTTACCAGCAAGTATTCCATATACAGTTTACACTGTTGCGACTGGTGCCCCACTCACTTTTTGCTTAGCAGAGAAATTTGTCAAGTAGTATTTTCTGCTAAACAGCTTTATGAAATTGGGCCCTGATGGGCACAATATCATAAAGCCCGTAAGCACAACAACTTGAAAAGCACACCAAACAATTGCATACCACCCTGAATAGCATGCAGTTACCAATGCTTCGACTGGTACCCCACTCATTTCTTCCATTTGCTCAGCAGGATTTTCTGCTTTTGTTACATCTTGCCCTGGGCCCAATTTTATAAGCCCGTAAGCACAACAACTTGCAAAGCACACCAAATCTTGCTTAACAAACAATTGTCGTACCAGCCTGAATAGCATGTAGTTACCAATGCTACGACTGGTACCCCCACTCATTTCTTCCATTTGCTCGGCAGGATTTTCTGCTTTTATACAGCTTGCCCTGATCTCTTTGACCTGCTTCTCCCAAGCTTGCACCTCATCTAACTCAGTTCTTCGAGTTATATTAAAGGCAGTGGACACTATTGGTAATTACTCAAAATAATTATTAGCATTAAACCTCACTTGGTAAAGAGTAATAGGGAGAGGTTGGCAGTATAAAACATTGTGAGAAACGGCTCCCTCTGAAGTGGAGTAGTTTTCGAGATAGAAGTAATTTTCCACGAATTTGATTTCGAGACCTCAAGTTTAGAACTTGAGGTCTCGAAATCAACCATCTAAACGCACACAACTTCGTGTGACTAGGGTGTTTTCTTCTTTCATTATTATCTCAAAACTTTGATGACCGATTGAGCTCAAATTTTCACAGGTTAGTTATTTTATGCATATGTTGAGATACACCAACTTTGAAGTCTAGTATTTGACAATTACCAATAGTGTCCACTGCCTTTAAGGGTTATCGCAATGGGATGATGTACATCTGGCGTTGCAAACGTCATCTAACTGTTAACAACATACATAAAGTAGTAGCTACTTTGAAAGAGATATTCTAAGTTTAAATATTTGGCACACTCGAAAATTGAAATCTCGTCTCGGAATGTTGGAATCCACACGTTTTGTTGTTTCAAACACCAAAATAGGACCACACATTGGTGAGAGTGTTTTTATAACTGGCACGGGGGTTTCGTTTGAATTAAAATAATGTCACAAAGCAGGAAAGTGAGGAGTGATTCTAGCCCAATGACGATTCCTCTGTGCTTTACACAAGACACTGAATATGAGACTGGAAGGCCGCCAGGGCTAGGAGAGATTCCAACTTCATCTTTTAACAGGCCATCTCGTATCTCGACCATTTTTACAGGAACCAAACTACCGCGCCATGCAAAGAGAACACACTCCAGGTAGCAGATACCAAAGCCGTATGGACTGTAAAAGGGGGTAACCATGTTTCCGCCCTTGGAGTAGGTGGCAACGGCCTCTGGAATAAAATAATTGTAGCCCACACCTTGAAGTGGCTTTCAGGCCTTGTGTGTCTTGCAACTTGCATAACAAAATATAAGAAAAAAATGTTTTATTGGGCATTGACTGAATTGTCGGCTATGCGGATATGCGGCTGATCGCTGCGTCACCGTGCGTTAAAGTACACATTACGACAACATTGTAGTTACAATAATGTAGTTTTGGATTTACGATCATAAAATTATGTCCTAACACAAATTATGTTCAAAATTTTGATCTTATTTAAAATATTAGACTAACTGTGAACATTTTCTTCGTGGAGATTACCTGAATCGCCGCGTCACATACGTTGCATGAAGTATAAAGGACGTATATGATTATGTGTTGTGAAGCTGCTACTTCGTGGACAGCCTATGCTATGACAGGCACTAAAGGCTAAGCCCAAATACCAGCACTCAAATCGGCAGAATTTTTAAGTTGGACATGTGATGCAAGACAACTTGATCCCCCCTATATTCGACGCACCAATCATGAACTCGCATTTAAAAGCAAAATCCCCATTTTAAATCAAATACACTGCTTCTGCATGATCTCGCTACTCAAGTCAGTGGAACGGGATAAACATTCTTGAAATTACTCGCACACATTAATGGGCTGACATTAATGACACGCACAGTGGAGAATTTTAATCAAAGAGAGGAGTATGCCAGGCATTTACTAATAACAGCGTAGAACTGGCGGAGCATCCTGCATGAGTTCGTATTGCCTTCAACACGAATGTTCTAATGTCATGTTTAACACACTCACTCAATCATCTCAAATGTGTCAGATCGAGGTGGGGATGTTTGCATTAAGTTTGTGGTTGTGGTGGTGGTGGTTGTTTAACTTGTTTTGCAGTGTTAGGTTTGGTGGTGATAAAATAATATGACGGTTTTTGTTTGGTAGGTTTTTCGATGACGAGGATTTTAGTTTGAGTGTTGGAAAGGATATGGGTGTTAACGCGCGGTTTGTGGACAATTTATGAAATGTTTTGTGTTTAAAGTTTTGATGGTGATGGTGTGGTAGTTGCTGTAGTGTCCATTGATGGAAATCTTCTGGAGACAACGTTGGTATGACGATGATAACTATTAGGGCACATCACGGATTATATGAAAAGATGAATGTGATGATGTTTCTGCAAAAATTAGCACATGAGATGCGGTGATGCACACAGTTTAAAGGCAGTGGACACTATTGGTAATTACTCAAAATATTTATCATCATAAAATCTTTCTTGATTACAAGTAATGGGGAGAGATAGATGGTATAAAACATTGTGAGAAACAGCTCCCTCTGAAGTGACGTAGTTTTCGAGAAAGAAGTAATTTTCCACGAATTTGATTTCGAGACCTCAAGTTTAGAATTTGAGGTCTCGAAATCAAGCATCAGAAATCACACAACTTCGTGTGACAAGGGTGTTTTTTTCTTTCATTATTATCTCGCAAATTCGACGACCGATTGAGCTCAAATTTTCACAGGTTTGTTATTTTATGCATATGTTGAGATACACCAACTGTGAAGACTAGTCTTTGACAATTACCAATTGTGTCCACTGTCTTTAAGATGACTTCATAAGAAGTGACAACTTTAGTGATCTATACTCAAAACTCCAACAGTGAGGTATTGCAGTGATCATTACCTTAGATTGCAATATGATCGAACAAGTACATTAAACCCTTCCACAGGCTTAAGGTTCACAATCTGCGAAGCCATATTTTTTAGATCAAGTATAATTTTTGAGGTAATGAAGTATAATTAAGAGATTGATATTCTTACCTGGGCATGCAGATTCGTAATCGGAACAGCAGTCGCTACTATCCGCACACGCCCCGTCGCAAAAACAAGTATCATGGTAGTAAGCGGAGTTCACCCTGTAACCTTCCGTCACACAGTTTATATCCTTGCCTTGACAACAAAGTGCCCCTCCAAACTGCCCCCCGTCCCGGCAAGATGCCCTCGCCACCGGCAGAAGAAGATGGCTCCACGCCAGACAGAAGCACAAAACTAGGGGAATCATCTCAGCCCCGTTTTCACGAAGAGTAAACAAGAAAATATTTCCAGGGTTGGAGAAGGAAATCCGACTGCAAGGTTTGAAGGCACTTGTAAAGTCTATCCTGTGCAGCTGCTCGGTGTCACTGGTGAGGTAAGGAGAGCAAGATTTGGTCGGTTGGGTGGGCGGGTGTGACGGGGAGAGTTCTACGTGGGAAGCGTTTGCGCGCGATAGACACAACTCTGCTCTCCCATTGGTCAGTATGCGTTACACAGTGACGGACGGCTCACTTCAACTTTCTCTGTCTGTGGTATCAAAGGAGAGAGAAAAGGGTTAGGGTTTTTAGAACTGAGATAAAAGAGAACTTACATTCCGATGTTTTTTGCAGAGAGGAAATGCTTAAATGGCTTATGAAAATGCCCGAAAGGTGCGATAAAAATATTATGTATACGTTCAAAACAACATTAAATTGTCAACAAAAACCAACGAATGAACACATTTTATTATTTAAGAGATTGCGATGGGAGAATACAATTAATTTATGAGTGATCCCTTTCATGTCAAATAAGAAGAAATTTTCCACATGAAATATCCCTGCTACTAATAAATAGTTTAACTTTATAATCTTTAAAAACTAATATCAAATAAAAAACTACTGACTAAAATGAACATTTTGTTCAACGCCCTCCACTTCCCCCCTCCGCCTAGAATGATGTGCCTCGATCCCTGACTTCCCCAGCAGAATCAGGGCATAGATTTGTTATTTCCCGGCCTCAAGGAGAACAAACTTGAGGCGTAGGAAAAAAAAAAAGAAAAAAAACCTGAATTCTCCAGGCTGCAACATATCGTCCATTGTAAAGACAATGTGTCAAACGGTCACTAGTCCCAAAGCCACAGGTCTAAACAACTTTATTGGAACCTACATCACTCGATACCTTTGTCAAATAACTCGAACATGTACTATTTGTTTTCTTTACAATTCACTAGATGTTTGAGTTACATTTATTTATCGCTCACTTGAACAAGATTTGATATGACAGGGTTAAAATGTCTGATTCATACGCAAGTTATTGTCGTTGAGTTGGTTGTTTAGTCACGTATACGTTTATAGATTGATATGACTGGTACCTCATACCGAAAGAAGTGGGTCTCACCCACAGACCAAGGGTCGTATACAAATGTAGAGCAATGGTCCTTGCTAAGTCACTGGTATCCTGGGCACTGGTCACTACTGATATTTACTAAAAAACGATTGTAGCATAAATACTTATAACTTGGTAATGAGTATTTTAATGGAGAGCTGTTGATAGTACAAAACATTGTGAGAAACGGCTCCCTCTAAAGGGGTAATTTCTTACTCAAATAATCAAAGACTTTGGCTAAAGCATTATTTCGGCATCTGAAAACATCTGAAAGCAACAAGGTTTTTTTACTTGCATTATTCTCTTGCGACTTCGACGACCAATGTGTCCACATTTTCACAGGTTTGCTGTTTTTATACATGGGCTGTGATGTACACCTAGAGAGAATACTGGTCTTTGACAAATACCAAAAGGTGTCCAGTGCCTTTAAGGTGTTCTATGTTTTCTATCTAGTTAAAATTGTGCATCAAAAGTAAATTCACTTTACAGTTGATTTTATTCGGATACTTTAGGACTTCGGTGAAGTTTCATATCCAAGTTGTTTTATATTATGAATTTATGCTTGAATTGTGTTGTGTAGACCGTTGCACATTACATGGCCCTATTGTGATACCTGACCAAAGCAAACTAGTTCCATTCAGAACCAAGAGGGATTAGCAACGCCAGTCCTTAACTTGAATGGCAAGCTTGATTGTCTCCCAAGCTGTCAAATGTTTACTTAAAAGATTTGAATAATTGACCTCAATTGTCGACAAAATAAAATAAGCCTCATATTTTGGGTATTCACTCGCTTTGAATGTTTAGTGTTCATAGCCGAAGGGTATATTCTATAATGCCCCCAAAAACATTTTAAACTTCACCCCTTTCCAGGTGTCAGTTTGAAGTATACAAGAAACACACAATCGTATAAAAATATATGCAGACAGCAACTGAATAAAACTCACAAATGTGAACTGACAAGTTTGGGCTAAACCTCGTTACTGACGTCCCCCCGAAACGACACACCAAGAAAAGAAAAAAAGGAATTCATTTCAAACTCCTTAATCTGACATGTGCTTAGGATATAATACTAGAGAGTTTATGAACTCGTTAAAGTGGAGAAAAAATTAAGCTCCATTTTGAAAGAAATATATTCCCCGCGGTGGTCCTTTTTAGAGTGTTTGCTATTGCAGTATACTGCATTTCGGGAGAGTTTTCTTTTGAGCTCAAGCCCGGAACAAAACTCAAAACAAGAATGCCCCCGTAGCGGCAGTGTCAATACAATCCTACCGGGAGTTTGTGAACGTAAACCCCAACTGGATCACAGTTTTTGACCTTTATCACTGTCGAAAGTACCCCTCAGAGGGTAGCCCCCATGGCAAAGAAGATTGTACCTATTTAAATTCGATTTATGGTCATTGATGACCCAATAGTGGGAAATGGACGGCTTTGGGCGCCACCCCTCGGCAAGACGTTGAGATCATTTACTCATGATATATTTTTTTCCAAGTGCCTCATCTATGGATGACGAGAAAAAAATAGTTTGCTTCAAGACACAACGTCTGATTTAGATATCTAAAATCACAAAAATGTGTGCGACTATAGGATGTTTTTTTTCCTTTTATTATTTTCTTGCAATAATAGTCTGATTGTTGTAATGTGTGGAGGGAACTGAATCATTGCTGCATTCACAGATGGTGTTGGTTGTCAGATGAAATAATATTTAGCAATAACATTAAGAGAAGAAAAACTAAATTCGACCAAATTATTGTGGTGTTCATGAGTTATGATTGCATTTCATGAGGAACTGGCCTGCCACTAAGATGTGAATTTTCTGGTGTGCTGTCGTTGTCCATACAATTATTAAAACTGTTATAAACACAACGAATCAAGACTACATGTCTACATTCATTAGTCACTAAAAGGAGCTTTATATAAAGTAAATTGTTGCTGTATATTGTGTATCCAACCGTCTGGACTTTCTTAAAGGCACTTCTGGACACGCTTTGGTAATATTGTCAAAGACCAGTATTCTCACTTGGTGTATCCCAACTTCTGCATCAAAATAACAAATCTGTGAAAATGTTGACACTCAATTTGTCATCGAAGTTGCCAAATTTTTTTTTTTATGCAAGTCGCCAGACACTCAAGGCCTGAAGGTTACTTCAAAGTGTGGGCCTAAAAAGGCTTCAGGCCTGAAGTCTTTTAATATTTGAGTTATAAATTATCTCTTTCTCTCAAAAATTACGTAATTTCAGAGGGAGCCGTTTATTACAATGCTGTATACTATCAACAGCTCTCCATTCCTCGTTACCATGTTAGTTTTTATGCTAACAGTTATTTTGAGTAATTACCAAACGTGTCCAGTGTCTTATAAAGACAGTGGACACTATTGGTACTTGTCAAAACCAGTCTTCACAGTTGGTGTATCTCAACATATGTATAAAATACCAAACCTGTGAAAATTTGTGCTCGGTCGGTCGTCGAAGTTGTGAGAATATAATGAAAGAAGAAAAAACACTTGTCACACGAAGTTGTGTGCTTTCAGATGCTTTATTTCGAGACCTCAAATTCTAAATCTGAGGTCTCGAGATCAAATTTGTGGAAAACTACTTCTTTCTCGAAAACTACATTACTTCAGAGGGAGCCGCTTCTCATAATGTTTATATTATACTACTATAAAAAAAAACTCTGCCCATTACTCCGACGTAATCAAGTAAGGTTTTATGGTAACAATTATTTTGAGTAATTACCAATAGTGTCCACTGTCTTTAGGCTAAATGATAATTTTCTTTAAAAAAAAAATATTTTGGGGTCATTTTATGTGCAGGCGTTTAAAACAACTAACAACTAAATATTGAAAGCGCAGCATTTCGGATCAGTGCGGACAATCCTAAGTATACACTTGTAAAAACAGAAAACCGTGTGGGCGCCGAAAGTTCACCGAGCGTACACCATCACACCGTCGGCGCCGTAACGCTGCAGAGAGCCCCGCGTGCTAACTCAAGACGACCCGCTGAAATGGAATTCTCGTCCCAATGTTAATAAAATTGAAATCAGTACCACCACCACGAACAGCACGGCCACAGAAAAAAAGTCAACTCAGATTTAGTGAGTATATAATCCCAAAGGTTAACAATTAATTTGATCTCACGCCTAGCTGTGGTACACATCGTTATGGTCATTAAGCCCTGATGTAATGTGATGGCTACATGTACGCCCTACGGCGTTGAACTATTACTTGACTATGAGGGTTTGTGCCTAAAACGTCTGGGAAGATGTCTCAAGTTACCTACTGCTGCTGTTGACTTGAGACAGTTTTTATTATTATGATTTTAAATCAACCATATAAAGATGCTGATGAACGCCTACAAGCAAAGTTAATTTAAGACCTTTAACTTTTACTGCATTAAAGACTGAATATTAGATAATATACTTGCCTGTCATGTTTTAAATTATTGAACATTATTTCAAACACAAGTCAATCATCTGATGGTTATAATGGTTTTATAATTGTAGTAAAACAAATTCTTGAATATGTTTACGAGAGCTCATACGAGATTGGGAAATCGTTATGGAAAACGAAATAAATTTACATAATATCTTTGTGAGAATTATCTTTGTTCGTTAGGGAGACTATCTTGTTTTAAACTTCTCCACATTAAAACCAATACTGTTCCTATTAATCGGAAGTGTTTTTGTCTACTGAAGCGAATAAGACCAGAGGCGACAAATCACAAAGTTTTAAGTTCTAAGAATCCAGCTTTTTAATTTTCATTTTGCAACAAGTATTTCGTGTTCAACCTTGTAATACGAAACAGACAAAAAGAAGTGGTATAATCTTCAGACATTACTCATGTTGCTTCCCATCTTTTCAAAGTAACTTTGCATAAACTAGGCATCAAGTAATGTTAAAAGGTAAAGACACTTGACACTATTGGTAATTGTGAAAGACCAGTCTTCTCACTTGGTATCTCAACATATGCATAAAATAACAAACCTGTGAAAGTTTGAGCTCAATTGGTCGTCGAAGTTGCGAGATAATAATGAAAGAATGCTTGTTTCGAGACCTCAAAATCTAATTCTGACGTCTCGAAATCAAATTCGTGGAAATTAACTTCTTTTTAGAAAACTACTTATACTATCATACTCAACAGCTCTCCAATACTCGTTACCAAGTATGGTTTTATGCTAATAATTATTTTATTTGCAATTATACATTCCTTTTTACTTGAAGATTGCAAACAGTTTTCACCCAGTACAATACACGTCAGATCAATCTTTTAGTCCTTCAAACATGACTTCAAAATACTTAACAGCTCGGTTGCTTTCATTACCGAACAAACCCCAAGCCAGATGAAAATGTCTCCTCTCAGCCAAGAGAAATTGTTCTCGATCAAAAAAAATTATGTCCGAAGATATTTCTTGACACCAGCATGACGAAGACAAGTTTGATAAAGTTACTCACGTACCTTCAAATTGTGTTGATGCCTCCAAGAATCAACTCCACGTTAATTTCTCTTACAAAACAAATTCTTTATCCTCTAAAAAGTAGTAGTAAAATTCCCTTGAGAACGGGGAGATGTTTTCTGAAGATGGAGAGCTTGCAGTCTTCTTTCTGGCCTCCACGAAAGAATGTGGCCGCTGGTAATCAAATATCACTGGTATTGATACGAGATCATTATACCTAAATGCCAAAGTGTGACAACTGTTTCCACACCAGCTGGGCGTGTGCTTTATGTATCCAGTTAGTTGTGTATATACACCGGGTAGGGGCAATGTTATTTGTAATCCCTTGAACTATTTTGGGCGAAGTATAGTCCTGTTGAATTGAATTGGTAAAGTTGTTATACTGGTATACTCAATCTTTCAAAAGTCAGTTATGTAAAACAGTATTTTGTTTTAACCAATGGAATATAATACCAACTTCGTATATTTGGTTTGCGGTAACACCATGTGTGTATCTCTTGCCAGGTAGCGTTTGTTCTTAGAGAACTGTCTTGTTATTCTACTGCTGCGGAGTAGATAATCGGAGGTTCGGGAGACTTCTCAGTTCTGAAAAGAACTGTCCTGCTTTTTAATTATTACCAGGGCGGATGGTATAGAAATAGGCTGGACTACTACTTTAGCTTATAGGATCGTAATGAACTGATACTGCCGCGGAGTCAGTTCTGAATTGGTCTCAACGTTTCGACTAACTTGCTCGTCAGGAGACTGACTTCCTCTAGAAAATACCAACTTCCTCCATCAATATTTAGAGAGGGATCCCTGTTGAATTATTTATCTGTCATCAGACACAAATAAATCCCTTTTCGCATAAAAGACAAATAAACAAAAAAACGAAATCTCGAAATGAACCCGCTGCGTTGGGATCCGCATGTGTGGGGGCGTGTGGTGAACCAAATTTTGCGAAAATAATTTTTTTTAAACTATAAAAAGTACAACGAACTGTTTTGGGTTTGTTTTGGGTTGTTTTTTTTGCTAGGAAATTCGCAGTTGAAGTCGCTACATGTGGTCAGAAATACGGTATGCCCCTTTTCGAAACTGCGGCTTAATAGACTTCGGGCTCCGGCTTGAGATCCGTCCTCCTCATTGTATAAGCGCGCCGATATGGAAAGCACACGCCTTCCAAAAAAAATGAGCGAGCCTGAGCCCAAAGCCCAAGCCTAAAACCCATGATTTCGAAAAGGGGCTATGACCGATTACGTCGTCTTAAGTCAATATTTTGTGTATTAATTCCCAGTAAGCCAATATTAACGTTGCAGTAATGCCGCCATACAAATGTTATGCAGAAAATCAAATGCTATACACATTTACAAAAGAACGGGATTATGTATTCTTTGGAAGGCAACTATATAACTTCTAACCAAAATGGACACAATGTTTACCATTATAATGCTTGCAAACTAAATACACATTAACTTAATGTTGTCTGCACAGTTAAAATTTACCCATCTCAAAGTAAGATGTTTCACAACTTTGATTATTACCCCGATGACATAAAAAAAAAGTTCAACGAGTTTTAAATACCTTTACACTCATGTTAAAAACAGTGGACACTATTGGTAATTACTCAAAATAATTATTGGCATAAAACCTTACTTGGTGACGAGTAATGGGGAGAGGTTGATGGTATAAAACAGTGTGAGAAACGGCTCCCTCTGAAGTGCCATAGTTTTAGACAAAGACGTGTTTTTTCCACGAATTTGATTTCGAGACCTCAGATTTAGAACTTGAGGTCTCGAAATCCACCATCTAAACGCACACAACTTCGTGTGACAAGGGTGTTTTTTCTTTCATTATTATCTCGCAAGTTCGATGACCGATTGAGCTCAAATTTTCACAGGTTTGTTATTTTATGCTTATGTTAAGATACACTAACTGTGAAGGCTAGTCTTTGGCAGTTACCAATAGTGTCCACTGCCTTTAAGTATGGGAGTAGAAATTATTGAGAGTTGAAAAAATAGTTTCAACTAATGACTTTCCCTTCTGGACAAATGGTAATATTGAAATAATATGGTTATAATTTGTCAAAGACCATTATCCACACTATATTGGACCGTCCCCTTCACGATTTATAATAAATCTATGGAAACTCAATCGGTCTTTGGAGCACGGGAAAAAAAGGTGAAGAAAAACCACAAATTTCACTGTTTTCAAGCATCAAAGCAAGATCAAAGCTTATCGTCTTATACTCATCTCTCGAAAATAGAATTTGAAGCAAAACAAAAATTCCACATTGGCCATCTTTTTAATAGACCGTGGTAACAAATGACATCACAATGTTTACAAAAGAGCAAGAGAGCCTGGACTTCATGCAAGCATGTACGATTTGTACACAGCTCAATGGCAGAAAAGCATTGAAGGCACAATCTGGACACTATTTGCAAATACTCAAAATAATTGTGAGCATAAAAACTTACTTGATTACGAGCAATGGAGAGCTGGTGATATAGTATAAAACATTGTGAGAAATGACCCACTCTAAAGTAATGTAGTTTTTGAGAAAGAATGTAATGTCTCCGATGTGTGTTATAGCACAGACTGTATACTCAGTACTTTCCCGAGTCCTGTGAAAAAAATATCACAGGCATGTTACTCCGGTGGGATTCGAACCTACGACCCTTATTATTCTTTATCCCCGATGTAAATTTAACATCTCTTTTAGGTAATTTCTGGCTAAAATATTTGAATTTAATTCGAAAGCATCTGAAAGCACACAACTTGTGCGTCAAGGGTGTTTTTCTTCTATTATTCTCTCGCAACTTCGACGACCATTTGAGATAAATTTTCACAGGTTTGTTATTTTATGCATATATGGATATACACCAAGTGAGAAGACTGGTCTTTGACAATTACCAAAGGTGTCTAGTGTCTTTAAATCTGCTATTTTACGGAGATAGCACTGTGTTTGTTATAACTTTTGTATTAATGTGGATAGTGTTACATAAAATAACGATTTGGTTCAAATCAATTATGAATTCAAAGAAAAGTACAGTGAAGGCCGTGCCACAATATACAGACTACCAACCTTTATCGTTATAAGAAACTTCATTCATAATTTTCTTTTGTACGCAGTGCAGTTGGTTGCCTCAAAGCTGTAAAAATTGCCCCGTGTGACATGGCCTTCAGGCGTGAAATGTAATGATATAAAAAATAAGCATGTACCTAAATCGCACCCTAAATGCAACGTTTTAGATTCTTTGCGTGTAATTTGTTTTCAGTTGAAACTCCTAATACTGGTTTTTTCCTGTGTACCTTATAAACTTACCAAGTCTCGAGGCTAAGTTCTCGTTCGATCATTCAGCTACGAGTCCACACGGGGTAACCGTCGGTACCAACTTTTCCACACTCCCGTTCTCGAGGGGTCCATACGCCGAAAACTCCACAGGTCTCATTATTAATTTTGTTCACTATACATGTTGATGCAAACGCTTCCAAGAGCTGTCCGTGACAGAACTATTATCCACCTTGGTGTTCCCATGTATTACAAAAACTTGTGCCGTTAAGTAAACACCCGGGGATAAACTCTCAACTTTTTCCTATTTGGAAAAGTTCTTCATTATGAAAATACGTACGACCCCTTTACTCACAGTTCAAGTATTCAATTAAAAGGCGCGAAAATATTTTGACTCGGTGACTTCGCAGCAGTTGGGTAAATAAATTTATCTAGAAAAAAACTAGACACACAAAAATAACCACAGCTTCTTTCGCGCCACAAAGACTTGCACTTTTGTTTTCAAAATGTTTTCCAACGGCTGTTTCAGTCTACAACGTTTCTACATGAAGCAGGATATGTTTGGAATGTTGATAGTGGATTAAAACGTACTTGTGGCAACAGTCGTCGTGTGTCATGGCGGATAAATCCCACTGAGATGTGTGGACAACATTATGGTTGCGTGATAGACATATTTTGAAAGGCGATTCTTACCACAATATTAACACAATTATTCATAATCCCAACACTTTATGGTCATGATGTTATTTTAAACAGGAGGAATAAATCCATATAGCTTTGAATGAGAATTCTAAACACCCATGTTTTATTAGCAACTTAAATCAAAACAACTACAAACATACTAACAGCAACAACGACAGTAGTTTGCCAATCAAATTTCGACCGGTGTGACACAACACAATAATTTCATTCAAGACAGTTTAATAATCTTGGTGTGATTTTAGCAATACTGGTGACAAAATTTAAATATAATTTATTTGGGGGTTTTCCTTTAATGTTGTGCACTCTTGTAGCTTTTACAGTTGTGTCGTTTTACCTTCTGTAGTCTAATTTTTAATTGAACAATAAACCTAAAATTTATTGAATTGAAATTTGATTTGTTGATATCATAAAATGATTCAGTTAAAATGCTATCAGGATTTGTTATCATCATATCAAACTTCGAAAAAGTTTCCTCTTGCACCCACACATAACTTAGATTGCCTCATTCGAAATGAAGACACACAGAGCCCAATTTAATTAAGCAAAGCCTTAGAAACATTCCCATTAAAGACAGTGGACACTATTGGTAATTGTCAAAGACTAGCCTTCACAGTTGGTGTATCTCAACATATGCATAAAATAACAAACCTGTGAAAATTTTGGCTCAATCGGTCATCGAACTTGCGAGATAATAATGAAAGAAAAAACACCCTTGTCACACGAAGTTGTGTGCGTTTATTCGTGGTTGATTTCGAGACCTCAAGTTCTAAATAATGAGGTCTCGAAATCAAGTTCGTGGAAAATTACTTCTTTCTCGGAAACGATGGCACTTCAGAGGGAGCTGTTTCTCACAATGTTTTATGCCATCAACCTCTCCCCATTACTCGTCACCAAGAAAGGTTTTATGGCAATAATTATTTTGAGTAATTACCACTTATACTACCGATTTTTTTATGACGGCGTATTATCCGAGTCCACCGACTATAGGCCATCACAATTGGTTTATATTTCTAAGCAAATATTTTGTGAGGGAACGAGTCGAAACAATGTAAAGTTAATGTAATATCGCAGGGTGATATGTTAATAATAATCAATACTTTTCTGTGCTAAGCAAGTTATTTGTACTTAACAGATTTTGTGAAATTGGGTCCCAGGTGAGAATGCTCGCCCATGAATGGCAGATTGGTAAAAATTACAAACGGTTTATCTTTCCATCGTCATGTCATGTCACATTTTTTTATCCCCGTCTACACGTTTATGAATTGACAGATTCCCCACCCTGTTCATTATGTGTTAATCAGCCCCCGGTGAGGGCGTGCTGTCCCCAGGGGAGAGATCACCCGTCGTGAAGGAACCTCACGGGCGCCTGCGCAAATTAGTACGACTTTGGTGATCACAGTTGCAGTTGGTTGCACGTTTTTTTTGGTCTTAGGTTGTTATTATCTGTTGATTAATTTATGACGGCGTATTATTTTTAACAAGATTAATGGTCTAAAAATTAAAATTGTAATCTGCTCATTTTTGCGTCTCTATGGTGCAATTTATATGGTGCAATTTATTGCATAGTATTTACTTGTTTCTTTGTTTTAATTTTGTCCGAGTTCACCGACATAGACCATCACAATTGGGCTATAAGCTGTCATTTATTTGGTAAGTAACCCGGCGAAGCAAAAACAAGTTTACCCTTAAGCTCTGTGAAATCTCGCCGGAACATCGGACGTCACTCTAACCCGAGGCTCGTGAATAACGCCAGCGAGTGGCCTCTATATCGCGTTATATGTAAATTCATCCATAATCACCTTATGGATCAAAGCATATAATATTATACTGATCGAAACGTCGAGTTGAAACCAACGGTTCTTTTGTGAACCACCCCCAACTCATTAGAGATAGTCATTACATGGTGTTACCAAACCTGTCCATAATCGTATTTCCACTATGCAAAGTTCACATCCTACACATCACATGCAAAAATACATATTAAAGTAGGCTTTACATGTATAAGGGGACCTACATACACAGTGCACACAACATGATGCAGACGACCGATTATCTGTGTTTTGGTCCGAGGTGATGTTTGTCATCTGCACCCGCATCGAATCAGACCAAAAACACAGATATGGAAAGCTCACGTCACTGCACATTTATATCCAATGACATCATTGGGTGCGTTCGTTTAGCTTCCCTTGGTCGACCCCGGCCTGTGGTGTTGTTTTTTCCAGGACGAACGTATGCAGATAATTACACACGTTCGTCCTGGAAAAAAAAACGCCGCACACCGGGGTCGACCCAGGGAAGCTAAACGAACGCACCCATTGTATCCAGTTAAATCACTGGTTCTGAAAAGCAAGTATCTATCTTTATTATTGGGTGCGTTCGTTTAGCTTCCCTGGGTCAACCCCGGTGTGTGGCGGGTTTTTCTTCCAGCTAGGACGAACGTGGGTAATTATCTGCACACGTTTGTCCTGGAAAAAAACACGCCACACACCGGGGTCGACCCAAGGGAGCTAAACGAACGCACCCATAGTAGATAAAGACAGGGAACCAGTTATGTGAAATCTAGCCGCGATGGAGGGCGCTGTTGTGGTCCCGTTTGACAGTTCTTTCACGAGTTCCAACATTCGTGCAAAAGTGATGAACCTATAATTCTAATAAGTCCTAATATCGAAGCAGGGTAACTATGGACACCGCTCTTGGTCTGTTTTTTGTCTTTTCTTTTTTTTTTCTTTTTTTTTTCTTCTATATCCTTGTATTTTCATCTGTATCATTTTCATGTTCTGTTTCTACAGGAGTCCAGAATCTTTTCTAGAAACTTAATGTCCAAGCCGAGCGCGCGGATGATGGGAGTCCCTTGCTCCCTTCTCAGCAATTTTCAGTCCCCTAGTACCCCCACGTAAAATCCATGTAGGGCCCTGAACAAAAAGCTGTTTGATGTCGATAAGCAGAGCCATTTCGAAGAAGGAATGTTTATAATTATTTGTACTCGGGGGTGAGTATAGAATTATAAAGCCGGGGCATCTCTTTGAAAAACTACCGGGAGGATCAAGTTCTGCTTCACTAAAAATTGATCTCTCTGTGGTTATTTTTCATCTTGATATATTATCTTTACTCTATTGTATTCCTTAAACTGATGGCTCTTGAGTGATAATGTATTTTATTTGTTTATATTGTGGAAAATAAAATGAACCCACTTGAACCTTAAACAGAATGGTTTAATGGTTTATAGACCCTCTAGCCTCATTTTTTATTTTATACAAGTGCCCGTCTGTCGGTGGTGGGCCCTAAACATGCAGTTGTAACTTTGAGTGCGTTTGGTTAGCTTCCCTGAGTCGACCCCGGTCTGCCCCGGTACGTTCGAATAGCTTTGACAGGGCTCACCCAGGTCCGCCCCCAGTGCCCTGCTTGTGGAGTGGGTCACTTGCACGCCGTCACCACGAGAGGGCGAGTGTGATCGTTCGATTAGCTCTTTATCAAGGGCTCACCCGAGTGAGCGCAGCGGGGCAGACCCAGGGAAGCTAAACGAATGCACCTCTGTGTAATAAAACTATGGTGTTTTCATGGAGGTAGGATTAACTGACGCTTGTCCCTCTATATCCTATTACATAATAGACCACATGGACCACCCGAATGCACACGAGTTCCTGGGACAACCGGACAATAATTGTAAGCGGGACATGTATTGTTTACCAAAGATTATAATCGTTGATGTTTACTCTTCGCTCACCACACCAGTTCTGAATCGCGATATATCTTATGGAGTGAGTTTTGGCGACCCCAACCAAAAGCTGTTTCGGTTGTTGGTCGTTGGTTCTGCTGTTCAGACTGAACGATAGAAAATAACCGAGTTGTGAGCTCGGTTACCGTTTTGGTTATGACGTCAGAAACAGTTTGTGGTTGGGGTCGCCCAAACGCACTCGGTTAGATAGATGAGACTTGCATGGAATTTCATGACCTCCATGATGAAACGGCCGGACAACAGCATGGACAGTCATGCTCATGGTCAAATCTTGACCATGGAACAGACACCGTACTACGATTGTGTAGTGATAGGAGCTGGTATTGAAGGTTCAGCAACTTGCTACCAGCTGACGAAGAAGGGCGTCAAAACACTATTAATCGAACAGGTAGTTTCTAAACCTAGGCCTGTAGTTTATTTGTATCGGGTTATGATCGTAAACCATAATTACATTGTGCAACTCATAATCATAGACGTTAAACCAAAGTTTGTGAGAGAGATTGGTTGTTGCCAGCTTGGTGTTTATATTTCAGGATCGATGTGTAAAAGTTTTTCACGGTTAGGTCGGAACTCCTTTTCATCCTCAGAGGTATAAAAACCCATTTTATAATTATGTTCATGGAGGTATAGTATGTTCAACATGTTCAAGTGAGATATAGAAAAGTTTGCGGTAACACCATGTAATAACAATCTCTAAATGAGTTGGGGTGGTTCTGAAAAGAACCGTTGGATTAACTCGACGTTTCGATCAGTATGCTCTGATCGTCTTCTCATTTAGAGATTGTTATTACATGGTGTTACCGCAAACTTTTCTATATCTTACTTCCACCATGCAAAGTTTCAAATCCTACTTATGTTCAAGTGAATTGCCCTTCCACTGTTTACGTCCCCTGCTCTTCTTCAATCATTGAAGTCTATGTAACCGTGTGAGTTGATTTTGAGGCAATTGAAAGAAATGTACATTACCATAGTCTAGCCTTGATGAAATAAAGGCATGAACAATCTTTTCGGTTGCTGAACGGGTTAAATATTTACGAATGAATCCCATACTACGTAAGTAATACCGAACAGATTTACAAACAGAAGATATATTTATGGGCAGACATTTATTCCTCCATGGGAAGACATTACCATAGAATGATCAAAAATGCCTTCCAGATTTCGGAAAGCCGCAGACGGAGCAATGTCAACATCACCGATCTTAATGGATGGTAAACTTATCTTACTTAGTTGAGATACAGACCCTACACATCAGAATTCAGATTTGTCACCATTCAATTTTAAAGAGCTAGAACACATCCACAATCTGATATAATGTTACATCGTAGAGCAAGGACCAGATCTATATGGTTCTACGTCATACATTGATTTAGCCTTTTTGAAAAATGGTGGTCACTATGGGGCACTGTTTGATTTGGGTGGATGATCAGTGACATCGTCATTTGCGGAATCGTTCATGAGTTGTGCCCCAACGTGTAAATTTCCACGTGAACTTTTTTGTGATTTGGGCACAAACTGTGAATCACGCATAACTGTGCGTGAAACGGCTGTAATTGTTAATATCTACGTGAATATGTGCGATTTGGGGATTACATAATTACGTAACATTTATATCAGATCGCTCACTTTCCTGTTTTGCACCAAAAGAATGGAACACTCTCCCTAACCACACCAAGGATGCTAACACTATTCACATTTTCAAGAAACTCCTCAAATGTTTTCTATTTCAACAAGTGTATCCAAATTTATTTCATCCAACTGTCTTGAGCGCCTTTGAACAACTTTGGTTGATTTTGGCGCTATATAAATTCCCTCTGATTGATTGATTGATTGATTGATTGATTGATTGATGATTGATCCGAGATTCCTTTAGAGCCGGGTGTGGCCGGAGATTCTGTTCCCCCAGGTTGCACAATGTCGGGTCCCCTTCCGGAAAGAATGGGTTTTTTTTTCTGTACATCAAAATTACCAGTGCTTTTCAATGGAAAATGTTGTTCTTCTAAATCGATTAAAAAAAAGGAATCCTTTAAAAAATCAGGATTTTTGACTATGACATTTCCTTGCAGTTCAAGTTAGGACACGACCGAGGCAGTTCCCATGGGCAGTCTCGCATTACTCGCCATGCTTACCTCCAGAAGCATTACGCCATGATGATGCCGGAATGCTTCGAGACGTGGGCACGACTCGAACAAGAAGTAGGCACCAAACTCTACAGGTAACGGATTTTGTTTTAATGCAAGTTGACACGTATTAGCGAAACGGATCATACATAGCATGCACGGCACAATCGCCGTCAAAATGTAGCGATTTACGGTCCCGGGAGGTGCGAACAGGAATGCAGTTTTCTGGCGGTGGGATTGGTTGAGTCAAGTCTAGGACGTAACAAGAATGGCGGTTTAGACGCGAGGTGGCAGGTACAAATCCATTGTTTTTGGTAATGTGCGCATGCTCAGAACTATGTGAACAATGGAAATTTACCTGGTTAGTCTGCTGCCACCTAGCGTTCCAAAGTCTCCCATTGAAAATTCACAGACAAAATTTTAGATTTTCAAATATTATTACACTTTAGTAGATGTTAAATTTGCATCGGGGATAAAGAATATTCATTTTGGTTTTTACCCAAACACACCGATGTGTGGTAGCACACTGTATACTCGGTACTGACCCGAGTTCTGTAAAAAACAAAAACAAACAAAAAACAAAAAAACGTTTGCAGTACCCGCTGCTAAAACATAGAATTCGAACTGCATATAGCCACCGGACATAAGTGGTCTAGTTGGTATGACACTGCTCTAGAGTTGCAAAGGTCGTGGGGTTTGAATCCTGCCAAAATTCACAGAACTCGCGTAAGTACTGAGTATACAGTGCTAACACACATCGGTGTATATAGGTAAAAACCAAAATTAATATTATTACACTCGTAAACAAATTCAATTGCCATTTAAATTGAACGGAAACAAAAGAATTGTGACTTTGTCGTTTACAACCTCTTTTATTCTCTCTATATAGTCAACTTAACTTATAAGACATGTTGTTGTGAAACTAGATTTTTGCCTAGTTTTTGCAGAGTGTGGGAACCACGAAGGTGAAAATTTTTAGTGCGCCATGTCTGTCAATGATGACAGTCCTGGCGCAATAAACAAGACTCTGCTACTAAATACACAATGACACAAGACAACCAAAGGTTTGGAGGCTTATGTTGAACGCGTTGTGGAAATTCAAAATGGCCGCCATATTCGGCACCCATCTTGCATTTTGTGTTTTCAGTTTGAGTGGATTATCAAATGGAATGGATATCTTTTTAAAATCACATTACACAAAGGGAGCTTTGCATCAAGTGAAATGTAATGACTTTATTTGTCGATGATCCGTTTGACGAGACATAGAATAAATGCACAATTTGAAATTTGCCACCTATTGGTGAGAACTGTATTTTCATTTATCATTGGGCCTCTCTGAGTGTGTTTTCTGTTTGATTCCTTACTAAATCACCTTAATTAGATTCATTATTATTATTTTTTACAGAAATGTGGGTCTTATGTCTGTTAATGGACCTCCCTACAAGGATTACAACAATCGCGGAGGAGCCTTAAAGGACATGAACAAACCCTATGAGCTACTTACAGTTCAGCAGGTCTGCCAACGCTGGCCTGGCTTCTCCTTCCAGCCTGAAATGAAGGCATTCGTGGACCCGTCAGGTGGTGTGCTGAGGGCTGACCGGTGCCTCAACGCTCTCCAGGTAGGCATGGCATAGCATGGATCAAACTATTAAACATGACATCGAGTCGTTCATGTTTACTGTGCCATTAGCATTCATTGATCCATCTGCCATGTTGGACTCGGCTGAATGGCGACCAGTGTCTCATTTCAGTTCACAGCCGTCGAGTTCACCAAACCCTTTCTAACTTAGAATTAATTTTAGAACTTTGGACGGTGAGTTAAGTGTCGTGGCCAAGCGGTTAAGAGCACCGAATTCAAACTCTGGTGTTT
The DNA here is from genome assembly GCF_902459465.1 of Asterias rubens. Taxonomy (NCBI): domain Eukaryota; kingdom Metazoa; phylum Echinodermata; class Asteroidea; order Forcipulatida; family Asteriidae; genus Asterias; species Asterias rubens. The sequence continues at coordinate 6,819,346 of NC_047066.1, read as the reverse complement.
CTGATCAGCAGAGTGTGGGTTCGAATCCCCAGAAGTGACACTTGTGTCCTTAAGCAAGACACTTAACCATGGCTTCGTCCTTCGGATTGGACGTAAAGCCGTTGGTCCCATGTGTTGTGTAACGAACCCAGTGCCCTTATCGAAAAGATAAGGGGTTCGCCCGGTGTTCCTGGCTGTGGCTGCTAAATAAGTCGTAGTATCTTGCACACCCTTATAAGGTGCTACATAATTGGGTCTCAGAATTAATTACTTCAATAACCTATATCTTTCTGAAAGTTAACTCAGTGTCATGATTACTTTGTTTGGTAGATACGTGCACTATATAAGAATTCGATCTAAGTTCCGTTTCCATATTGAACGCATTGAACACATCCTAAGTTAGGACGAGTTTATGACTCGTCCTAACTTAGGATATAATTAATCCTAGCGTTTCTTGAAAAAAGGCTGCTGGGGGTGAATTTCACAAGGAGTTAAGACTCGTCCTAAACACAGTACATGTACTAGCCTTAATAATAGGACTACTTGGGATGAATCTTCGTTGTGCTGAAAACGACAACGTTTAGTTGAACAACCGTCGCAGAACCATCCGTCGTCGAAAACGAAAAGTCCCTATTATGCTACACTGTGACACGAAAAACAATGCACATTTTAAAACTTCCCTTCGCTTGTTTTCTCACTACCAGACCATGTTCGTGAAGCAAGGAGGTATCGTTAGAGAAGAAGAAAAAGTGCTGCAAATCATCCCCGGAAAACATGTGACCATCATAACCAACAGAGGGCGGTATACGGCTAAGAGCGTTGTTCTCACACCGGGCTCATGGGCATCTCAGTTGCTGAGACCGTTGGGACTTGACCCTCCGCTAAAGGTATACGTATTAAGATGAGTTGTTTGATCTGTGACGCAAAGATTTGAGTTTGTCCCACCATACTGTCTGGTACAAACCACGCTTATTATGCATAGTTTGATAAGTATATAGTAGCTTGTTTATGCAACAGTTTGTTCTACGTGTAACCATGTAAGACGAATTTATTGGTGAACCATGAGATTGGGCCGTATTCATAAAAAAAAATAGCAATTGCTTTTTTTTAGGCTTTTGCCTACATCTTTATACAGATATGTATAAAGATGTAAGCAAAAGCATAAATACGGCCCATTGCCCGCCCGATTGTGTCCGACCAAATTAATGGTCGGACCATGTCCTTTCTCTATGTTCGGGCAAACTATTTTAAAAGATGTGTTGACAGTGTATTACCACAGTGAATTGTTTTGTGACGTCACACTTTGCTTATACAATACAATATATTACAATAATATTTATTGCGTCGAATTGTATTGTATTGTATTGTAAAGTATCGTATTTCATTCATTTCATTTATTAATTGCACAGGGAAAAATTCAAGTACAGACAATAAGAACAGTAAAGAAAACAAAAACATGTACGTACAATTTAGGAGGAAAAAAAAGAAAAAAAAGTAGCACCCTAAAGGATTTTAAAAAAAGTAAACTAAATTACTATCGAGTTAATCTCCGGAAGAGACAAAGGACATTACAGATGGACATTATAAAAACATGGCATACAGTATATAAATATAGTACTATACAAGCAGCTAAAACTATAAAAGCACTTTATGGGCATTAAAATTAAAAATTTGTTAAAAGAGTTCATAATGCAAAAGGCACTATAAAATTGAGAGCAGCAAGGTATTTGAATGGACAAGGCAACTAGAAGTTAAACTGTTTTGGTCAAGGGTACCTCCTGGCCAGGGACTAATAAATGATTTGTATTGCTCATAGTGGTTTGCTTAGTGTGGTATGTAGTTAGATACATCTTTAGCTCTTTGTGAACCTGATTACATAACACTCATCGTAATTTTGTATTTAAACCCTGAACTAATAAATGGCTATTTGTTGCATGCAGATAACGAGGATTAAAGTGTGTTACTGGCCAGAGAAGCAGCCGGGAATGTTCTCCAACTACCCCTGTTTCTATTTCCTGTCTGAGAAATACGAGGCGTACGGACTACCTAGTGCCGAGTATCCGGGCCTTGTCAAGGTCTGGTTTATGTTTAATTTGTATAAATCCTTAAGTTCAAAATGAGTGATGAACTTGTTATTACCTAGTCTTGGCCTTAGACTATAGTGCTCGATATTGGATAGTCTACTAGACTACGCGCAGTTGTAAATCGCTGTAGCGCGCCCTCTACGGTATGATTTACTTTACTGGCGAGCTTGAAATCTAGACTATACTGGCAAGCTACTTATAGTACATAGGATTTGAGACATTGCATGGTAGGGTATCAATGCATATTTGGTTTGCGGTAACACCATGTGTGTATCGACTTGCCAGATAGAGTTTGTTCTTGGAGTACTGTCTAGCTTTATTATACTGCCGCGGATTACATAATCGGGGGTTCGGAAGACTTCTCAGTTCTGAAAAGTAGTACACTATCCAATATCGAGCACTTTAGTCTTGGGCCAAGACTAGTTGTTAGCGAATCGAGTGTGTCTAAACAGAAGATTTATAACATTACAAGTTAAACACAGAAAAAGGAAAAGCTGTTGCAAACTGCTTTCCAACCGAAAGGACCTATGGAAAATGCCCAAATTATACCCTTTTTAGAAGAGTCCCTTCATCGAGCCTTGCAGTGCAGTGGAAATACATGAGAGGGGGCTGCCAGGCTGGGTCGAAACGTCAAGCAACTACCTTTTTTAAATACAGGTAAAGATTGTGAAAGTCTCGCGCGTATTCGAACATTGGCACCCGTTAAAGTGTGTGAGTTGTTTTTCTTTATCGCACTTAAACACTGGACCAGAGTGGTTCAAAAAATGTTGGCCAAAAATGTTCGAACACTATTAACGAGACTTGCACGGTAAAATTGGAAGAAACACTTTTTTGGTGAAGCAAATACACTAAAGGCGACCGTACTGTGGTTGCCACTCGAGCAAAGCGTGAAGTGGGGATCGCAAAACCTCTACATGGAATGTTCCTGTACAAGCACCAAGTTGAAATTAATATTGTTATTTCATTCAATTCGATCGTTCTATAAAATAAAGATGAAAACTTTATAAGAATGAAACCTTATAAAGCGCACAAATCAATCAAAGTGCTAATGGCGCTGAATACATTTACAAACAATAACATATCACACGAATAATAAGGCATTGTACTGGACCATTTGTTTGAAATTAATTTGATGCGAATTTTATGGGCGTTCGGCGCTTAGATTGTTGCTACGGGTGGGTTTTAACGGGTGGTAAATGTATGATTATTTGTTGCTTCTGTTAATAACATTTTGGGCGGGAATTAAGGCCGCATCCTAGGGAAATCCTAGTTTGCTCTCAAATTAGTGTCCTCGGCATTTTTTTTTTTTCGATAGTCTGGTTTTGCTTGTGTTTTAATGTTTTCTTGTGTGATTTTTAAATGTTTCAGTGCAATGTTTCAGTGCAACTTTTTATATTGTATAATTATATTTTTATCGTTGGCAGGGGTCTGGTTTTACACATCTTTTGATGACAGTTTTTATACTTTTGTTTTAACCTTGACAGCCCCTGTACAACTTGTAACTATTGTGTATGTCTAAAGATTTAAAATAAATAAAAAATAAATATACAGTAATTTTTCTGAAGAAGAAAACAAATCGGCTGTCTTTCTTTAAAATTGTGCAATTTTGTAATTGTATATTTACATGCAGGTGTGCAACCATCAGGGACAAGACTTAACTAATCCAGAAGATAGAAACAACGAACAGTTCACTGAAGACATCGACAAGTTGAAGGAATTCATTATAGAGCATGTACCTGGTCTGGTACCGGAACCGGCTATTATTGAAAACTGCATTTACACTGTGAGTATATTATGACTTAAAGGCATTGAATACTATTGGTAATTGGTCAAAATAATCGTTATCATATCAGCTTACCTTTTAACGATCAAATGGAGAGATGTTGGTATAGTATAAAATATTGTGAGAAACGGCTCCCTCTGAAGTAACTTCGTTTTCAAAAAATAAGTAATTTCTCACTAAAATATTAGATTTTGAGGTCTCGAATTGAAGCATCTGAAAGCACACAACTTCGTGTGACAAGATTGTTTTTCTTCCATTATTATCTCATAACTTCGACGACCAATTGAGTTCAAATTTTCACAGGTTTGTTAATTTTGTGCATATTTTGAGACACTCCAAGTGAGAAGACTGGTCTATGACAATTACCGAATATGTCCAAAATCGTTAAAATATCTGCTGTAATAAATATACACCATCTTGAACTTTTGTTCTCTTAAAAGTTGTATAAACGTCAAATGTTTATTTCTGTTGTAATTTATTTTTCTCTATTATGGGGTGGGGGGGGGCTACACACACAAATCAAATAATGATTGAACCAGCAGAGAAAGCACAATAGTTGATCATTTAAACTTAATGTTAATTTTTGTGTCTCAACTTAATTCATAAAAGATTGCCCGAGTCGACATCACAGATAATACAGAACGTCATTTTGGTCAACATAACCAGAACGCCCCACCATCTCAAAACCATTGACTAATACAAATGCCCTGCAGTCATCGGTCAATCATCTTTTTGTATTCGGTTTGAACTTAAATTCATACAAACAAATCATGAAATCTGTGCTCGTTTCAAACGAAACTTTTAACAATAATACAATGTTATTTTCTAGAGCACACCGAATGAAGAGATAATTCTTGACAGACACCCTGACCATCCAAACATCATCGTTGGCTGTGGATTCTCAGGTAAGTGACTGTGTGAATAGCATTTTGTCAATTGGGCCCAAATAATTATGTTTAGATAATCGGTTTCCTTGGTAGTTCTAAATGTATCTGTATCTCTATAAATACAAACAGTGGAAATGCACTCTTTGAAGAGCCATTATGAGGAAAAACTTTTTTTCGAGTGGTCTTCCACTTCTCTAGATTGAAGTTTGCATCTTTTCGGGTGATTTTCACTCTGTCCTGGAGTGAAAACCCCCACTCTTTTTAAAGAGCCATTTGAGGGACATCTCGAAATGTAAAGAGTTGTGTTTTTTACTCTTTTACATTTATAGAGATATATATCATAATATTATTCACATGCAAAAGAAATAAATAGTGACTTAAAACTTCCAGTTTGCCAAAATGCGTCTCTAGTCACAATGGCCATTCAAAGTTTTAATACATGTTCTCTTATCACTACAAAGGTCATGGCTTCAAGTTGGCGCCTGTAGTCGGCAAGATCCTGAGTGAATTAGCGACTGGAGAAAAGCCTAGCTTCGACCAACTGCCTTTACATTTAAAATCTTTTAATAAAACTGTTGCCAAGTTATAGGTGTTTTTTTTTTAAGTTTATTTTATAATGATTTGAAAATTTTAATAGAACTTGGGTAATGCTCATTAAAGTGAAAAAAGCAATGATGTAAATTTATTACTATTATTAGGAGCTCAGTGATGTAAATTTATTATAATATTAGTAGGCTATTGTAAAAAGCAAAATTAATACTCTTTATCCCCGATGCCGCAATTTAGAATGATATTACTCGCATAAAACTAAACGGCAATTTTCTCAAAGCTGAGACGAATTTGCGACTGGAGAAAATCCCAATTACGATCAACTGCCGTTCGGTCAGAACACTTTAAGAAACTTTGTGCCAAGTTATACTGTGTTTATTTATTAATAATGATTTAACAATTGTAATAAAACTCAGGTATTACTAAGTAATGGGAAGTGAATAACCACAATGCTCGCATGTAACGGCAATTTACTCAAAGCAGAGTCACGAGGGTGGAAATAAATGGGTAAATAATAGTTTTAATAACTATAAAAATGGAAATTGTGCAATCTCCACATCATTTTGTCTTCTTCCATTGACTTGTAGAAATCGTGCATGAGCATAGACTCAGTTCAAGCCGGGTTTCGTGCTATAAAGTCAGTTATAGTTTAGCCTAAACATCCGATACAAACTTCAACGCTCGTGAAAAACGCCAGAGAGTGACCTCGAGCCTAGTACCGTCCTGCGTCTTTCGCTCCCGGTCCATGATGGCGCTGTCGAATGAACGAAGGTTTTTCCTAAACGTTGGTCTTCGTCCTTCACGCACCACCGTTGGTGTTCACTGGAGTGAAAAGCTTAGGTAGTACATGCAAACAATTGAACTAAAAATTATACAATGTCGCTCCATTCAGGCAAAATAATGGAGCGATTTAAACAATAACATGTCGTCACAGGTTTTGGTAAAGTCGCACAATGCCCTCGTGAGTGCGCCTTTCATGGGTGGTATGTTGTCCTACACCGAGTCGCCTGGCTTGGGCCTAATCGGTTTCATAGAGTTATGAAATCAACAACATATCACAATGGCAAATCTATCCGTGATAAACCAGACACACTACGATTGTATAGTGATAGGAGCAGGTATTGAAGGTTCAGCAACTTGCTACCAGCTGACGAAGAAGGGCGTCAAAACACTGCTAATCGAACAGGTATAAATCCATTAATAGTTTGATTTTAGACAATGACTAGTTTCTGATATTAATTCGTATGTTGTAAATTCAACCAGGCCTGCCACAAATCGGCACATGCAGCACTGTAAAGGGCATTGAATCGTTCATGTGAAAGGATAACTATGGTGGCTTTAAAGGGACATCGCAAATATATACTGACGCCAATATTGACGCCAATATTTGCGACTTTTACCCCAAGTTGCAAATATTGACGCCAATATTGACGCCAATATTCACGACTTGGCCCAAAGTCGCAAATATTGACGCCAATATTCACGACTTGGCCCAAAGTCGCAAATATTGACGCCAATATTGACACCAATATTCACGACATGGGCCCTATGTCGCAAATATTGACGCCAATATTGACGCCAATATTCACAACATGGGTCAAATGTCGCAAATATTGACGCCAATATTCACGACATGGGCCCCAAGTCGCAAACCCGCTCAGGCGTGAATATTCATTGTTTTTTTAGCAACCTAGGTAGCTGGGTGGGCAAGAAAATAGTCTGGCGCACTGGTCCCGATCTCGCTCGCGCGCTCTGACTCCCCAAGTTGCTTTAAAAAAAATTCACGCCTGAGTGGGTTTGCGACTTGGGCTATGTCGTGAATATTGGCATAAATATTTGCGACGTGTAGCCCATGTCGTGAATATTGGCGTCAATATTGGCGTCAATATTTGCGACATAGGGCCCATGTCGTGAATATTGGCGTCAATATTGGCGTCAATATTTGCGACATAGGGCCCATGTCGTGAATATTGGCGTGAATATTGGCGTCAATATTGGCGTCAATATTTGCGACATTTGACCCATGTTGTGAATATTGGCGTCAATATTGGCGTCAATATTTGCGACATAGGGCCCATGTCGTGAATATTGGCGTCAATATTGGCGTCAATATTTGCGACTTTGGGCCAAGTCGTGAATATTGGCGTGAATATTGGCGTCAATATTTGCGACTTTGGGCCAAGTCGTGAATATTGGCGTCAATATTGGCGTCAATATTTGCAACTTGGGGTAAAAGTCGCAAATATTGGCGTCAATATTGGCGTCAATATATATTTGCGATGTCCCTTTAAAGCCACCATAGATAACCGTATTATATGGGAGGGAATTAAAAGTTAATCCAAAGGATTGTATTGGGACCAATCCATTTTAAGATTTAAAAATAAGTGTTTTAGCTTTGAAGTTTAAATGCTAAGGATTAAATTCGAAATCGTTAAATGGATTTTCGGATATTATAAATAGGAGCATGGTGGCTGAGTAATAATGAGGTCATGACAAGGTTTAAAATGTTTAAAAATGACCATTTGCTTGATGCTGTATCTCAACGAATATAAAAGCTATGATGTTCATACTTGGGCATCGGATAAATAAAGACTTGGACAACATTTGAAAAGTTAACGCCAAAATCGTACGACCTTAACTTCCGGGTCGTTACCCTGGGTCAAAGTTCGCCTTCGTGTTTTTTTCATCAAAAAACCCACTTTTGAGCTTATCTACGGCATAACTCAAGATTGAGATCGAGTTGAACCTTGAAACTCAACAGATAGTTGAACCTTAGTGTTTTTAAGACAACACAGGCCTAATTACGTCATAATGACGTCATCAGGTAATAAATAACAATAAAACAACGTTTAAAATGTGTACAAATCATATGGCGCGAACGTTTTTGGGGGAATCCCAAAAGCGCTCTTGTTTGTCCAACAAAAGAGGGCGCTGTTGATTATCAAATCTGTGTACATCATCCCGTGCAGGGGTAGCTAAATTTTTAAAGGGTTTCCATATATTGCAAATTAAAACCGAAAGCCAATCTCACACAAACATATTGCATTTGTGAAGAAAAAAGGAGTTGTTAAAACTGTGATACAAGTTTAACTATAAAAATTAACGACACGTTGTAGAAAAAGTCATCTTTATGGTTCAATGTTTTTAAACTACGTCATCACGTAACGTCCAACCGAACACCGTGTTTTTGTAATTAACAAAAATTCTATGTCTAGTTTCTCCTGCTTTTTTATCATTTTGCGTGACAGGGTTTATATATATCTGTTCAATGAAGAACATGGAACATTTTGGGATATACTTTATGTGCATTTACATGATTTGTGATCATAACTTTTTGCGATTGTTGATGCTGGATTTGTCAAAGTGCTATAACTGTACATGTACATGTATATGGGTGGCACGGTTGGCTTGTGCGTATTGCGCTCTCTCACCAGGTGACCCCGGTTCGATTCCTGGCCAGGGCCATACAAATTATGTGAGTTGAGTTGTTGTGCGTTGGTTCTCTGCTGTGCCACGAGGGTTTTCCAGACAATCCGGTTTTCCTCCCTCGGGAAAAATCAAACACTTTCGATCTTGGCTGTGCTCCGTGGTCATAATGTGTTGATGTGGCTGGCAGCTGAAGGCGCCCTTGCATGCCTCCTTCTCAAACACGTTGTAGCGCCGCGTCCTTGGTAATTCAGCTCTTAGCTGCGAGTAAGGATGACTAGCCCCCCAAATTTTGTTATTATACGCTATATGCTGTATTACTGATACTCTCGGATATAATTCGCCCATCAGTTATTGTGTGAGTTGCACCATGAGTGGACCGGATTGCTTTCATAGCTATCTTAATATAGTCTTCCTTTGTTGCGGTACTATTCACAGGGACAATCACCGGTAATTTCTCACTCGTATAATAGAAGTGCATAATGAAAGCAGACAAATGCAACAAGGGTGTTTTTTCTTGTATTATTCTCTTGCAAATTCGATGAGCAATTTGAGCTCAAATTTTCACAGGTTTGTTATTTTATGCATATGTTGGTACACACCAAGTGAGAACATTGGTCTTTGACAACTACCCCAAAGGTGAACAGGACCTTCTTGACAAACGTGCCCCTGCCAGAACGCGTCGTGTTATCATTAGAACTATAAATAATACACAATGGTTTAATGGCATTCGTCTGGCTAGTCAAAGATGCGGCTACAATCACAACATGGTTATAGGTGCCCTAAAGGCAGTGGACACTTATTGGTAATTGTCAAAGACTAGCCTTCACATGTTGGTGTATCTCAACATATGCAAAAAATAACAAACCTGTGAAAATTTGAGCTCAATCGGTCATCGAACTTGCGAGATAATAATGAAAGAAAAAACACCCTTGTCACACGAAGTTGTGTGCGTTTAGATGGTTGATTTCGAGACCTCAAGTTCTAAATCTGAGGTCTCGAAATCAAATTCGTGGAAAATTACTTCTTGCTCGAAAACTATGGCACTTCAGAGGGAGCCGTTTCTCACAATGTTTTAAACCATCAACCTCCCCACATTACTCGTCACCAAGAAATGTTTTATGATGATAATTATTTTGAGTAACTACCAATTAAGTGTCCACTGCCTTTAATCAAAGGCTGAAGTGTCTTGACATGGATTCGAACCCACACTCTTCTGCTAACAACAACGTCGCTCGACGAGAAGATAGACCCACCCTACCCCCGTCACCCGCGCCCGTCAAAACTCATAAAACCACGTCCATTTCTTGCAGTTCAAGTTAGGACACGACCGAGGCAGTTCCCATGGTCAGTCTCGTATCACTCGCCATGCTTACCTCCAGAAGCATTACGCCATGATGATGCCGGAATGCTTCGAGACGTGGGCACGACTCGAACAAGAAGTAGGCACCAAACTCTACAGGTAACGAAATGTTCAAAGAGGGGACAATATTGTCAAGAATTTGTCAAAACTTCGGACTGCGATTCCTTTATTTTTCGTTTGTTCTACGATTTTTGTTTAATTAGAACAGACCCATGTATTTCATATAGGCACCTTATCTTGTTGGCCCAGTTTACTTTTCTTACCCACTTCAGTTTGGTTGTTTTTAAACAGAAATGTGGGTCTTTTGTCTGTAAATGGACCTCCTTACAAGGATTACAACCACCGCGGAGGTAACTTACAAGACATGAACAAACCCATTGAGCTGCTTACAGCTCGGCAGGTCTGCCAACGCTGGCCTGGCTTCTCATTCCAGCCTGAAATGAAGGCATTCGTGGACCCGTCAGGTGGGGTGCTGTATGCTGACCGGTGTCTCAAAGCTCTACAGGTACAGGCACAAGCTAAAATGAATCTCCAACAATGACTTGAAATCAAATTGCAAATTTTGTGCGGAAATCCCCTCGTGGTGCTATATAGCGCAACCCTTCACCACAGGTGGAGTGCTGAAGGGTGAATGCAGAACACGAATCCCAAACAGACTAGACTCAAATCAAGTCGTTTGAAAAAAAAATCCCCATTATATTATTCTATACAGGGTTACGCTATATAGCATTCGTTGACCCGTCAGGTAAGAGCAAGTTCGGTTGAGCGACTATAGACTTCAACACCCAGCATGGTTCGATATTATACAAATATTGACTGCTTCGAGTACTTTGGTTAAAACTACGACTCCGACGACTCCCGAGGTGATCCCCGGACCGTTCCATTTTCCCGAGGCGCACGTAGTTTTAACCAAAGTACTCGAAGCAGTCAATATTTGTTTTATAACACCCCAACAGACTTTTAATCATCTTCGTACACGTAACGTTCGTACGCGCGTTTCAGATACACAGATGCACACCTTCTTGGGTTCGAGGTGGGTAAAAAGACGTCTGGGTACTGCAAGCCGTGAAATAGTCGCCAAACGATGCAGTATCACACGGCAAAGATGCACAGTATCACACGGCCGCTGGCTATTAAAACTAAGACATAATATCATGTGACGCGGTTCTAAACCAATGAAACGGCAGAATATTTGCAAGGGGTGTTATAGTCAATAATGTCCCTGTGCTCTATGGTTTCCGGGTTAGTTTTGTCGGTCTAGTCAAGTCGCCACCCGAACTTGCTCTAAGTTGCTGTAAATGCCGACTATCGACAGAAAAATCGCCAGTGTCCATGTTTCATCATTCTTAAAAAATACCTATGATTTATGAAAATGACCATTAAATACCGCAGGCAGTTTCGCTATTCCTATGCAATTGGCGTCACCAGTCCGGGCGCGGAAGTTCTGGGCACCGCGCGTCATTGCTGCGGTAACTCTGCCTATACGCCTCTCTTAATATTTACGGCTGTCAGTTTTCCAAAGCATCTTTTCAATTTCTTATTTTCCTTCGCTGTTTTCTCAAAACCAGACCATGGTCGTGAAACAAGGAGCTATCATTCGAGAAGAAGAAAAAGTGTTGCAAATAATCCCCGGAAAACATGTGACCATCATAACAGACAGAGGGCGGTATACGGCTAAGAGCGTTGTTCTCACCCCGGGCTCATGGGCATCTCAGTTGCTGAGACCATTGGGACTTTACCCTCCCCTGAAGGTATGAGTTGGTTTTTGTGGTTCAATGTGATTTTGACCTTCTTTTCGCATAATTATGTCAAAAGTTCTTACAATCTATTTCCTTTTGATCAATTTTATGTAGCTAACGAGGATTAAAGTTTGTTACTGGTCGGAAAAGCAGCCAGGAATGTTGTCCAACTACCCATGTTTCTATTTCTTGTCTGGGAAGTTCGAGATTTATGGACTTCCTACGAGTGCTGAATATCCAGGCCTTTTCAAGGTAAATGATTGTAAGCCTGCCTGTAATCAAAATTTATATCAACGTAATGATTACCAACAGGCCCAAATTGAGCCGTTTATAAACCAGTAAGCACACTGCTTAATCAGACATAAAACAGAAAGCTGAAATTACTCAAAACACTTTTGACACGATAAATTATGTCCTATGGTCCTATCGTATCTAATCTTCTACCACTATCTGACAGGTGTGTAACCATAGGGGACAAGATTTTACTGATCCAGAAGAGACGCGCACCGATTACACTGAAGATATCGACCAGTTGAAGGAGTTCATTAAAACGCATGTACCTGGTCTGGTACCGGAACCGGCTATCATTGAAAACTGCATTTACACTGTGAGAATTCAAAGAATATTATACATCATATGGGTGCGTTCGATTAGCTTCCCTGGGTCGACCCCGCGGTGCTAGCTCACACGGCCGGGTGAGACCCTGACAAGAGCCAATCGAACGGTCACACTCGCCCTCTCATGGTGACGGCATGCACCTCAGACTACCCCAAAGTGACCCAGTCCACAAACAGGGCACTGGGGGGGCTGACCGGGTGAGCCCCGTCAAAGCTATTCCAACGTACCGGGGCAGACCGGGGTCGACCCAGGGAAGCTAAACGAAAGCACCCTATATATGGATTGCACATGACGTTATTGACCGCCATCTTTGACGAAACGTGCACGCATGAAAGGATCTTTGGCTGAGAGTTTTGCTTCACTGAAGGAAATTTTTTTTCAATTTAAATTTTGATTTCATGACTTATTTATGTTTAACGTCATTGTCATTGCTGCATGCAATCGATACCAACTACAAGTTTTCATTCAGTTCAAACTTCCATAACATCCATATCGGCTGTTGTGTGTCTTTTCTATAAGGGCATAATTTTTACAAATTGTTTAATGGAAATACATTTTTTTTCTAGAGCACACCGAATGAAGAGATAATTCTTGACAGACACCCTGACCATCCAAACATCATCGTTGGCTGTGGATTCTCAGGTAAGCCTTCGGAATAATGTACGTAGACTGCCGGACTTGCAATCACAAGGTTGTGGGTTCGAACCGCTGATTTGTGTAATTCATAACTATAGATGGTAAATCAATGTTTGTATGAGAGAGATTGGCTGTGTGCAGTCTGGTGTTTATGTCCCTTTGTGGGAGTTTGCTGAGTTACCTTGAAGGGAAGATCAGCAAACAAACAAAAGCGGATGAAGAGATATTTCGTGTAGGCCTATACATAATGTCACCGCAAAATGCTGTCTCCAAGCACAGTCTCAAAAATCTTATTTTATAGCAAAACTTTGCTTTGAGCATTTCTAACAGATAAAGTAGGCCTGAAGCTTTCCTTTATTATTATTATTAGTTTATAGCCCTACTTAACACTATGATCATATAATTATACATTATTAAATAATTTAGTCATTGTTAACATTTCTGAACTTCCAATTAAAGGTAATGCGCCATAACTCAGTTTTAACAAATTAATTTTTCGTATAGGTCACGGCTTCAAGTTGGCGCCTGTCGTCGGCAAGATCCTGAGTGAATTAGCGACTGGAGAAAAGCCTAGCTACGCTCAACTACCGTTGCGTTTACAAATCTTCCAGAAACCTGGTGCCACTGCTAAGTTATAGCCTAGTGTTTTTAACTGTATATTTCCTATAGAACACGTTATGCCTTTAGATTTTTGTTCTCAGTGTTAGCCTGTAATTATAGGCTACGCATGGCGCATGATTAATGAGGTATTATCATTTTAGCAATGAGACTATACCAAAATACATTCTTTTTAATATTCTTGATCAGTATGTACATGTAGGCGACGCGACTATAGGTGCAGTACATATACATAACTCTATGGTGCAGTATAGTACTAGTAGTATTGAAGTATGTGCTAGATGGTAGTCTTGGTTCCAAGACCATAATTATCCGGAAACAAAATTACAAAGCGCCCTCTACGTTTATTCGTTACAAGCCGTGTACGTAGACTAGATCTGAACGTTGGTGTGCGCGCGCAAACACTATGGTCTTGGAACCAAGACTAGCTAGATGGTAGTAGGCGATGGTTCGACAGAAATGAAGAATACCAGCCTTCATCAAGAAGTTAAAAACAGAAACAGAATTATGCATCCAAAAACGTATCAGTTCACTGTAAATCGCTTTCTCTCACAAGAAACTAATGTAAACTGAAAAAATACTGCATCAATAAACACTATGCATTGTATGCTACTTGGCCGGGCCTCGTGTATTTTTCACTCTGCGACAAAAAAAAACGACTCGGAGTAGGCCTATAGATAGATAGACGAAAAATATTCAGGCGGCAAATACTATTTATAGGCCCACCTAGCAACAAACACGTAATTTCTGTCATCATTTTGTTTGCTTTGGAGTTTGGTACTGGTCTTGCCACACCGGCCCCTGAGTGTATTTCGTTCAACTCGGGAATTCTTCAGAGGATTTTATTAATTTTGGGGGGTTGAACAAAGAAAAATTAACTGGAGTGGGATTCGAACCAATGACCTAAAGGCAGTGGATACTATTCGTAGTACTCAAAATAACTATTATCAAAAGACCTTACTTGGTAACGAGTAATGGGGAGAGGTTGACACTGTGAGAAACGGCTCCCTCTGATGAAGTAGTGTAGTGTTCGAGAAAGAAGTAATTTTCCACGAATTTGATTTCGAGACCTTTAGGTCTCGAAATCAAGCATCCTTCGTGTACTTCGTGTGACAATGGTGCTTCTTTCACTATTATCTCACCTCCGACGACCGATGAGCTCAAATTTTCACAGGTTTGTTATTTTGTTTATAAAAATTGTGTATAAAACTGTGAAGACTAGACTTTAACAATTACCAAAAGTGTCCAATGTATGTTAATCCGGAGGTCGTTGGTTCGAATCCCACTCTAGTCAATTTGTCTTTGTTCAAACCCAAAATTCATTTAAATTTACCCACAGTCAGTTCCCCTCATGGTTTATATTGATAGGATTTAACTTCTGAGAAAAAGAGAGTGGTGAACAACAATTTTAAATAAACACGATGCCTTGCGGATCGGTCGAGTTGGTCTTTGAAAAGCCGCGTTTGTTATGAAATGCACACCGGTGAAAGTATGATTGAATTCCAAATAAAATTGCATCATGAAATTTTGAAGAAACCCTGCCGCGCCTGGTTGCGTCAGTCAAAACCATGCATAAACAAAGCAACTCTATCAAAATATTTACTTCGTTAATCAAAAATGCATTATTCATCAATCTGACGCAATCATTAATCTACCAATCACGTTTCGATATGATGACATCATCAATTAGGCACCAACCAATCGGCTAAGGCCACATCGAGTTAGAGCTGACGTGGCTTTTAGTATTTCTACCCAAACCAAAGTACCAAGATGTAAACAGAAATTCGGAACACAAAATTGGTTTTCTTACGTCTGTGAAGGAGCTATGCTCTCCTAAACATCAACTATTGACAGCGTAGATATCATAGAAATACCATGTCTGCTACAAGGATAATTTTTACCTCCCATCCGGAGAATTTGAAGAGGACAGTGGGCATCATGGAGCAGAGCACTGCCCCGGGTTCTGCGCCGCGCAAGCGGCAGAGGCTCACACACCTGACACCGGAAGAGAAAATGTTACGAAGGTGGGTGTTTCTGGAAAAACCTGTTGCATTGTTGTGTCGCAGTCGGGAACATATGTTTCAAAGTTCATTTCATAAACCGATACGCCCTTTTGGGGGGGGGGTATATTTTTCAGCTTATAGATTGTACTGGATAATGCAACAAGTTAATCTCTAATTCTAAATATTATTTAATAATAGTGCAGAGCAAATGTTTTGAATGACCATTCGTCATGTTCGTTCATACATGGATGGAGTTATGCCTCAGTTATGCCATTTGAAATGTCAGTTTGCCTTTTATAAATAATAAAGACCATATGTTTTAGTTTACATGATTTTTATGTATTTGGGTTTTTGTAATTAACTTGACTATAAAACAACAGTTCGTATGTGGAGGGCCTGGTGAATGCTCATGTGTTTGTTGCTGGTACCTCCCAAACATTAAAAACGGTAAACTAAAACCAAATGACAAAAGAAATTCTCAAAAATTGAGCGCAATGTCATGTGTCACAACTGGTTATAAACACCTTATTAAAGGTTTAAACACCCCCACGTGACGCGCTCTCCACCAATAGGAATAGCAAAACTGTCTGAGGTATTTATGAATCAAGATTTAAACGCTCTACGTCAGTTCATTTATGTATTTTTTTATTATTTTCTATCACAGAAAATTGAAGAACAGAGTCGCCGCACAGACAGCACGGGACCGAAAGAAGGCACACATGGACACCATTGAAGAAACGCTAGATCAATCTCAAATGAGGAACAACAAACTCCAGAAGCAGAACGAAGCCTTGAGACAACAAAATACGTTACTTATGAATGAGAACCAAGAACTGAGGAGGCGACTTGGTCTGGTTGCTGATGTCAAAATGGTATGGAGAAGTGTTCTTTGGAAAACAATTTATATTTGTTTATCAAACTGGTGAATATTTTCACACACAAAAAATGTTTTTCATTGAATCAATTTAATCTGAACTTCCTCTTTTTTAGGAAATTGTTGTTTATTCATGGGACTTATTGCAAATTCTTTTGGACAAATTTGAGCCAGCAGCTTTGGAAATACAACAAAATATGATAGACTTGTTTCTGCAAATTTTACTCTTTCCAAAATCCAACCGTTAGAAATACAGGATTGGTAAAGATACAAAAGTTTTAAGGCATATTGACTTTGTAGTTCAAATAAGAATAATTTTTCTATGAAATGTTTCCCTCTTAATGAAGTCGTATTTGAAAAAACTGCTTCTGAAAACAAAGAAAAAATCCCGCTAAGATCAAGAAGATGCACTTTAATCTCTGTTAAAGGCAGTGGACACTATTGGTAATTACTCAAAATAATTATGACCATAAAACCTTTCTTGGTGACGAGTAATGGGGAGAGGCTGATGGTATAAAACATTGTGAGAAACGGCTCCCTCTGAAGTGCCATAGTCTTCGAGAAAGAAGTAATTTTCCACAAATTTGATTTCAAGACCTCAGATTTAGAACTTGAGGTCTCGAAGTCAACCATCTAAACGCACACAACTTCGTGTGACAAGGGTGTTTTCTTCTTTCATTATTATTTTGCAACTTTGATGACCGATTGAGCTCAAATTTTCACAGGTTAGTTATTTTATGCGTATATTGAAATACACCAACTGTGAAGGCTAGTCTTTGACAATTACCAATAGTGTCCACTGCCTTTAATATTACCACATTGTGTGGCCGATGTCAATTAATAAAATGTGCTCGTATTTTTTTCCATAACAGGAAAACAACAAAGAAGATGTACTCGTCACAAAGAAGGAAGTTGGATCAACTGAGTCCGCAGCACTCAATGCACCTCTGCAGCAGTTGCAGATCCAACTGATTTCAGCGTGGTTGGTTGCGCTTCTTTGCTTGAGGTAGGTTTCATAAATGTTTGGTTTTTTTTGTATAAAGTTTCTTCATGAATTATTATCTCCAAAGTGTTCTGGAGCTGACCCAGCATATGATTAGGAGAAAAGTTATTATCAAACAGCAATGCTCTGGAAATGATTTGTGGAGTCTACAATAAAGCCTACAAATGATTTGGCTTTTGTGTTTTTAAAGACTAAATTGTGTTTGACAACAGCTACAAACCATTTTTTTAAGAAAGTGTTATAGGTGATTGGAGAAGTTTCCTAAATATATTTCAGGATAAACTGATTATTTAGCCCTTGAAGAAAGACTCTGCTTGGGTCGAAACATCAGACCATGTTTACCATAGCTCCTTTTGGTTGGGAAGGAGTTTACACAAGCTAATTCTGTTTTCCCGATAAAATAAATAATTTCATTTTGTGCCTTTTTTCCCTCTTCAGCCTGACATGCTATTGGGACTGCTTCAAGATGTTGAGTCACAAACTCAAGCCGCAACTGAGATTGTCAGCCCAGACTCCTGTTACATCGATCAAGCCCAAGTCAGTCCCTACCCAGTGGTGGGGCCCTCAGCAGAAGAGCTGGAATCCCTCAAAGAACTAATCCGTTTCGACCATGAGTACGTTAAATGGCCACCAACTCCCACACCCGTTGTTGTGAGCATCAAACAGGAAAAGCCACTACCCAATGTTGCCAAGTCCCAGATCCCGGTGATTGAAATTGATATGGATGACTCTGTGATTGACTTAGATTCTGATGATTCTGATTTGGAATTCAGGACTGATATTCTGCCGGACAAAGCAGAGGCTGCTCTCCGAGACATGCTAGTATCGCTGAAGGACGTTGATATGTCCGTCAACTCAAGTGATACATCAGTCCCCAACCTGCTGTCGATAAATGACAGCGACTTTGACTGTGACATCGCTGAACTGTTCTCCCTGAAATCCGATGTTCAAAACTGTGATTCAAAGAGTGATGCTGGACACAGTGATTACAGCAGCTGTGTTGATTCAGCTTTTGGCGATACCCCCGGGTCACCTTTCAGTAATCCTGACATGACGCCAAATCTTGGGGACAGTATCTGGGAAGAATCATTCACAGACCTTTTCCCCTCACTGGATTACATGTGAGAGATGTAATTGTTAAGTGACTGAGGGTGAACATCTTTTAGGTTGAAAAGACATGTTGATGGTCAAGTAGAATGGTTTTCTTATAGGCCTTTGTCACGGTGTGGCCATCTTGATTTTACTCCATTCCAACTCATTGTAACCAAACTGAGGCTAGATGAAATAGTAGTCTGGTGCCATGTTTGTGCAATGAATGTTATTATTCATTACTGTTATTGGAAACAGGGAACATGACCAAGATGGTGACAGCGTGACAAATCTACTTGGAGCACAAAAAGGAGCTAACCACAACAAAATTATGCTTACCAGATAAAGTTGACAAGCCAAACTACTATGACATGTACAACTAATCTCTCTGTAACCTTTTTACTATTCAAGGCCTGCATTGTACTAACAACATAAACGCTTATTACCCAATACTAACTGCATTTTTCATTTGATTCTATGTTCGACCATGTTGGACGTTGGACTAAGGATTGCCTGCACTAGTAAACAGATTATTGGTCCAGGCATACCACCATAATCACTCGGACACAAACAGTTTGGGTGTTGAGTTACCACATGTTATTTGAGTGAGTTTTTCTCCAAAAAGAAATCGGCCTGAAGAATAAGGGTTACTAGGAGCATTTGATTGCATTTGTCTTGAACAAAAACAATGACAGTACTTAACATTAATATTTGCTTCAATGCAGTACATGTACGCACAGTCCAACCTACAACCCCTGAAATCATGTATTGTATATTTTTACTCGATTGAGTTAATATAATAAGCAAGTCATAGATAGTTTTTAACTTTAATTTTCTATAACGGAAAGTTATTTGAAAATTCAATGCTGAGCTAAAAAAATTAACGATTAATATTTAGACACAAGATGTAAAGTAATTGAGAAATTTTCTCTGTTTAATGGTTACCAGCCAATGTGTGCAACTTGCAGCAGCATCCTCCGTTGGCCAAAAACGCTAATGGCGTAACTGGTCATCCGCTGGCTAGTTAAAGAGAAAGTGAAGGGGCAAACCCTGGCATTAGATAAGATTAGTGGTAACCAATTATACTTGCTCAAGTTTAATGTTGTTGCTGAGCAACTGTTAATTTTAAATACTCAGTAATTTGTAAGGCATTCCTTTTAAAGTCATTTGTGAAACCTGAACTCCAAAGTCACGAATCGTGTAAATAGGCAACATTGTAAGGCAGTTTATTCTCCTGTTTGATGTACATACAAATATATTTTAGAGATTATTCATATATTGGTGGCGTTTATTTGACAAGAGCAAAATAAAAGGGTGTTGGGAAAATTTAATTTGTCTGTGTCTTCCATGAATTTATTGTTTCTATCATGTTCTCATATTACCTGTCCCCTCCCACCCCAACCCCCGCCCAACAAAAAGAACATTTCCAATATTGACATTCGGATTCCTGAGTGCACTTTCAAGCACATCTGCAGTATCTAGTCGTGAAGAGAATGATTTCTATAACAGCATGTACATCTTGAGACATTCATGAAGTTGTTTTCCACTTTTCTTCAGTCAACTTTCTTCTACACAATTTGGAATTCAAAGTAAATGGGTGTGTTGTGTGAGGGCGGGGTCAACAGCGTTTCGCATGTAAATGTTTAAACCAAGATTAAGGGTGGTGTTTAAAATCTGCACTTGTCCCCAGTGTGCCAAATTTCTCTGTAAAGCAGACTGCTTGCGTGCAATTTTCTTTACAAAGCAAATATTATTTAGTTGGACACCAGTCACCCTATCCAATTGACCCAATCAATACACACGTCATAATGCAATTTTGGCTGATGAACTGCTCCTGCTTAGCAATAGTTTTTATGTGCTTAGCAAGGTTTGAATGCTTGTCCCATAGAAAAAAAAGGTGCATCTCGGTTCGCTTGCAGTGCGCCCTCAACATGTGGCATGCAGTGGCTACGGCCGGAAAGTCATCAGTAGTACTTCCGGGTTAAACTCATGCGGCGACGACACGTACGACGTCGCGCCATAAGCCGGTGTATTTTTGACATTCCCACCGTCCCGTAGCGTTATGCTATGTCTATGAAAACTACGAAGACGTAGACAGGTCGCGAGGTATGTACATGTACGTCTGAAATAACACATTATGTTGGTTAGGGCTGGATTGTCTAAAGTTGTTTATCTAAAATGAACGCTTTGCAATAAATGCAAGAATGTCATCATATATATTCACACACGGCAGCCAGCCGGCCGGCGGTCCATACAAAAATACAACCGGCCGGCGGCAATATCATATATATGGCAGCACACATGCTGAGCTAATTACTAATTAGTCACATTGCACAATACAGTGAAAAGTTCAATTGGAGCAATTTTATTTGTAATGATTTTAGGTATGATAATGCTAATGTTAAGAAAGTAAAACAAACTGATAATTAATTAAGTAGGCCTATTCCGAAGTTTTTGTAAATAAATAGTGTGTGTGTCTCTGTGTGTGTTCAAAGAAGTGGATAACTTTCCGTATGGCGCCACCACTTTTTCACTCGTTTTTACAAAAAGGGATATATCATTGAGGTAAAGTAGATGCTATATTATTTCATTTATTGAATGAAAAAGTGGTGGCGCCATACGCAAACTTTTCCTTTTTAGGTTTTATTTTATAAACCACTTCCTGGTGGTTTGGCTAAATTTTAACTTAAAATCAAAATGCAGAGCTAAGCCTAAACCGTATAAAAAATATTTTTGATAGATATCTCAATATCTTTCTCTTGTTTTGTGTTTCAATTTTTGTTTCCTCCAGGCATGCATGTAAAAATGGAGCAAAGATTTTCATTAAAGCTGGGGATCATCGTCAACAAATCGCAAGCTTTATTAACAGTCTTTTGAACTTTTAATAGTTAGTTGTAAAATCGGAAACTGGTGAAGTCGCAAACTTCAGATAGACCCCCTCCCCCCTACTGAAATCATGAAGCTGGTCAGCAGAGATCTTGAGAAAGACGGAGCAGGGTAAGTAAATTACGCTTACCAGAACAAGCCAAACTGCCTTGTCACAAGTACAATATGTGACCGGTGCCATGATGCTCATTTCTACTTAGCAGAAAACTACTAAGCAATATTCTCTCCTTAGGCAGCTCTATAAACCCTAACAGGGTATAAAGTCAGGATTTATTTGTGACAATGACATTCTCAAAAGAAAACTCCACTGACTCGCGGTAAAGATTTAAAATAATTAACACTGAAAAAAAATCTTTATTTGCCCTCCAAATCACTAAAATCCCATAATACCTTAGAAAAAATCACAGTTATTCCTTTCTTTATGATCCTTCAAAGCTATGACCCTGATGTATAAAGCATATTATATAACTGACATACAGATCCTTGTTATTTCATTGGTGGAATTCACTATTACTCCCATCCGCAGTGGCGATCAAAAAGACCTATTCGCCCATGGGGAATAGCATTTCCCATTCAACAGTTAGGATCATCCTTGTTCCCAATGTTTTTGAGCAGTACAGCGTCGCCCAACGCTGCTAAAAAAAAGGAGCACCTGTGCAAAAGGTTGTGATCCGATTTGTGCATTGTTGCCGCTACGCGGCGCTTTATGATTTTTGGTTGTCAGTATTTTGGTGTGATTTTTCATAATGTTCTACTTTTGAAATACATCAAATGACAAGGATCTGTATGTCAGTTATATAAAACAATTATTGAGTGGCTTTAAAATTTGGACCGGCTTCGCCTCGTGAAACGGAACAGTCCAAATTTTACCCATTATTCCTCCCATTCCACTCTGAGCCACTCAATATTTGTATACCATACAAGCCCCTGGGTATATCACAGACATGCTCATATTGAGTTCTTAAAGCCTTTATACACTTTCGGAACAGAAACAAAAATAAAAGTTCACAGATTTACAAATAACTTGCAGGGTTTACAGAAGGTAATGGTGAAAGACTTCTCTTTAAATATTATTCCATGAATTGCTTAATACTTTTTGAGAAAACATCAAAACAATATCAATTCTTGATGTCGAGAATTCGGATTTATTTTAAACACATGTCATGTCATGGCGAAACGTGCGGAAACAAGGGTGGGTTTTCCTGTTATTTTCTCCCGACTCCGATGACCAATTAAGCCTAAATTTTCACAGGTTTTTTATTTTATATATAAGTTGTGATACACGAAGTGTGGGCCTTGGACAATATTGTTTACCGAAAGTGTCCAATGGCTTTAACAAAGACATCTTCTACCTCTTGCTCCTTTTTTTAGGTGTCAAGAACTCGCTATTCAACTTTTGCAGAGAGATCATTCTCTGTGTATGGCCCCAAAATGAGGAATAAGTTTCCTAAACAGATCAGAAATGCCAGCTCACTGCCATCATTCAAGACACTCCTCAAAGCTCACATGTTGTTCCAGCAGGGTCACTAACAATTCAAACATGCCTCAGCGCCTTAGAGCAAACTTTTTATTTTGGCACTCTATAAATGATGCTTGATTGATTGATTGGTTGATTTATTTAATTGATTGATTGATTGATTATGTTACAGGCAAGTGACCCTAGTCCCTGAGGAGTCAGAGGACATGTGGCACGCTTTTAACCTCGTCCGCTCCGGTGACAGTCTGAGGTCAACCACGGTGAGAAAGGTCACCACGGAGTCTTCGACTGGAAGTAGCAGCAGCAGCAGAGTGCGCACCATGCTGACCATTTCAGTTGAGGATGTGGACTTTGACGTGCTGGCTTGCGTGCTGCGAGTCAAGGGACGTAATATACAAGAGAACCAATATGTTAAGGTAGGTACATGTACAGGGGTTTCCCTTATAGATGGATTGCAATACGCGCCATCGAGCGCCATCTTTGATGTATTAACAAGGGAAAAGTGCACGCGCAGCGTGTACACATGTGCCTTTCTGATTGTTAATACATCAATGATGGCGGTCGATGAGGCATATTGCAATCTAATTGTGACAAGGAACAAGTTTGTACTCTCCCAACTGACTAGTTTAAGAAGGGATTATTATTCGCCTGCCGCTGCATATGGCACCGGGTGAATGCTAAATTCGAACCCTGACATTTCTTCAGAACATGACCTTCGCTCTCTCAAGTTGAGAATTGTGCAGTTCCGTTTATTTTCCTACAACGGAACTTGTGATTTCTGTTTAACAGCTTCTACCAATTCCAATAGATGGATTGCTCATGACATCATTGACCGCCATGTGTGATGGCAACAAAAGAAAAGTGCATGCGAGTGATGCACTGTGCACAACTCTCGGCCAATCGCCTTTAACGTGTGCATGTTTCATCAACGATGGCAGCCAATGAAGAGGTCGTTAAGAACTATGGGCATGTCTGGAAAACCCATTATTTTCTAAGAGTTAAAAAAATACTATTGAAACCAGGTTGAAATCCAATCTACACAATGTGATATTGGTCTGGTGTTAAGGTTTTAAAGGTCTGATGTTAAGTATTATATGAACATTTTATGTGATTCTTTCATACAGATGGGGGCCTACCATACACTAGATTTAGAACTTAATCGGAAGTTCACTCTTGCCAAGCAGTTATGGGATGTGATTGATCTGGAAAGGATAGGTGAGTTTCACTATGGAAATAGATTCTATCAACCCATAAAGTGAGTCTGGACACCTTCGGTAATTGTCATAGACCAGTCTTCTCACTTGGTGAATCACAATATATTCACAAAGTAACAAACCTATGAAAATTTGAAATCAATTGGTCATCGAAGTTGCGAGATAATAATGGAAGAAAAAAAACTTGTCACACGAAGTTGTGTGCTTTCAGATGCTTGAATTCGAAACTTCAAAAATCAATCTTCAAACAATCATATTTTCTGATTCTTAGTCAAAAAGTTCAACTTCTGATTGTGATTTTGTTTTACCTCTCTTCCAGAAATGGCATGTGACATCGCACAGAGTGCAGATGTCGCCGCTGTGGTGATGCAAGAGGGGTTAGCTCTAATATGTCTGGTCACCCCTAGCATGACAGTGGTACGGGCCAAGGTGGAGCACAATATACCGCGGAAACGCAAGGGCTCATGCTCGCAGCACGACAAGTCTTTGTTACGCTTCTACGAGGCTGTAATGCAAGCAATACTAAGGCACATCAACTTTGACGGTTAGTCCAATAGATTGTGGAACTTATACTCCAGGGCCCAATGTCATCTAAGGCTGCTTGAGCAGAAAATATTGCTCCTTAATTTTCTGTTCTTAAAGCAAAAATGAGTAAGATACTAGTCATAGATGGTATGTGACATAGTATTTTGGCTGGTAACCTTAGATTTATCTCTTATGTTTTATGTGTGATAGAGGATTGAGTTTACTGGGCCAACACTGATGAAACCACTAACCTCAGGCAAGTGGTCTAGTGTAAGATTTGAGCCTGGTTACTGTCATATTTCATTGATTTTTTTCTTCTAAAAGGTACTTAAAAAAAAGAAATGACTGTGTAGAGTTATGTCAACCTTTGTTTTTGTTATTTTCATTTTAAATTCTTTATTTCTTTTTTGTTTTCATCTTACAGTTGTTAAATGTGTGCTTGTTGCAAGTCCTGGCTTCGTGAAGGTAAGTCCACTTTTTAGACTTGAGAAATGTGATAGAATTTGGTGGACATTTTCTTCAGTATTTGTATTGTCAATTTTTTTTACATGTGAAGTTCTCAATTCTGGTCCTTGGCCAAGCTCACTCACTTACATACAACCTCGCTAAGAACATTAAAAAGAGTTCAGGCATCTGAAAGCACACAAATTTGTGCAAGAAGGATGTTTTTTCTTTCATTATTTTCTAGCAACTTCAATTTCAATTTTTAACATCATCTATTTCCACTTCACAAAAATATGTGTACAAGTATCATGCAAAAATGATGATTTACATTAAAACAGAATACACTAATAAATTAAATAGTAGTAGGAAAAAAACAGAGTAAGTGAAATGAACAATTAATCCAAACTTTCACAGATTTGTTATTTTATGCATATGTTGGGATACACCAAGTGAGAATACTGGGCCCAATTTCATAAAGCTGCTTAAGCACAAAATGTTGCTTAATTGAACAAATCCTTGCTTTGTAAAATCAGATTACCGGCCAAGACTCAACTCAATTGTAATGCTAAGTAAACAACAGCTAAATACCAGTCACAAGCAATGTATATGGCATGAAATTTTGGCCAGTAACATGTGTAAAACAAGCGAGCTATTTTCGTGCTCGAGCAAATTTTTTGCTTAAGCAGCTCTATGAAATTGGCCCCTGGTCTTTGACATCCATCAAACGTGTCCAGTGCCTTTTTAACTGCTATTTCCTCATTTTGATTTCTTGTTGCAGGATCAGTTTTGTGAATACATGTTCCAAGAGGCAATCAAACTTGAAACCAAAGTACTCCTGGAGAACAAGCCAAAGTTCCTTCAAGTGCATTCCTCATCCGGGCATAAACACGCACTCAAAGGTCAGCACGGACACCTCTTCCCGTTTTGTCTTCTTTTCTAGCAGAAATTGGTTACCAGCTCAAACACCATAAAGTTTGCATTATTGTACTGGTACCCCACTTAGTTTTTGCTTATCAAAGGAATTTGCTAAGCAGTATTTTCTGCATAACAGCTTTATGGAGTTGGGCCCTGGAGAGAGCAGGCCTCTGAATAGATAGATAAATAAAAGCATGCCTGGCTGGTCGGGTTGGCATAGCGGTATCTTCCTCTGCCTTTCACCTGTAGGACCCCGGTACAAATCACACCCCGGGCTCTACAAGGATGAGGTACCCAGTCCCTATCCCGGCTGCATCCTGGAATAATTATCTGGGTTTTCCTCCCACATCTTCTCTCCATTTTGGTTCTCGGCTAGTACAGTGATTAATTTTGCTTTTCTGAGAGTCCTCGGCTTGACAACCAGAATAAATAGATATTATAATAAATGAAGTGAAATCAATAAATGAAATGAGATGTGTGTCTTTGCAGAGGTGTTATCCAACCCAGCGGTTTCAGCGAGGTTATCTGACACCAAGGCGGCAGGTGAAGTCAAGGCGCTGGATTCCTTCTATCAGATGTTGCAGAATGAACCAGACAGGGCTTTCTATGGGTACGTCATTTATGTCAAAAATATTTTGTCATAAATTCCATTTGTATTTTAACCTTTTTTTTGTTCAACTGTACTTAAACAAAAAAATCAAACTGTTTGTGTTCCTTCTATTTTTTTGGTAAACTGTTTTTTAATTCAGCTGCTAGGCTGCAATGAGCAGTGTTTTTAACACACTATAATAATAATAATAGTACTCCACGGCACAAAAAAATTACGCTGGACCGCAGGCCTGGAGGCCAGTGATTATAGCGTTCTGCCAGCATAAGTCCAGCGGTTGTATGATTTTTCCAGTTTCAGTGTTATATCCTGAATAGACTGTAGAAGTCTCACGCCTATTCCAAAATTGGGAGCCAACAAAGTGCGCGAGTTTGTTTCCTTCACACTTTAAACCATTGAAGTGGGACCAACGTGGTCCCAAAAACATTTGAATACAGGCAAGACTTGCATGGTCTATCAGAAACAAAAACTGTTAAAATATTTACTTTCAGTGTGATCATTATCTTTCAATTATGTTGAGTACGGAAGTATACCCATACAACGAATGAGATCAATCCTCTATTGAAAACAGTTTATCCATGTATGTATGTTAACCTGTTGTTTGCTCATTTTGATTCTGGTCCAGTCAAAATATTTCTAGTCCAGTAAATATTTTTAGCTACAAGCCCTGCAGCCGCTTTCAAGAAACTCTAGGATTAATCCTAACTCGAGTTGGGACGAGTAACCCGTCCTAACTTAGGATAGGTTCAATGATTCCTACGTATTTGGATGCGGGACTCAACTCGTCCTAAGTCCTAAGATTAATCCTAAGTAAGAAAGAGTTTGGTGAAAATCGACAGCTGAAGTCTTAGGATTTTTTTTGCTCAAAGCCCTGTGTGATACTGTTAATTGTGTTGTTATGTATTCCCCACCCCCTCCATATTTATTGTGTGTGCCTTCACATTAAAAGCCAGAGCCTGATACTGCCATCATACCCTGGGCACAAGGCTTGGCCAATTGGCAGATAAGTTTGAAAGGCTTCTGACTTGTACTCAAACAGAGTATAGAGATGATTGGCAAAAGTGAACAACCACCCACTGACATAAGGGCTCAGTTGGTATAGCACTTGTACCGTATTAGAGGGCTCTTGTGTTCAAGTCCCACATCAACCATTGTTCTTTGCTCCCTACCCATGTTGTGTTGATTTTGTATAGAAAAGACAAACTGCATGTGTTTTAGAAATACATTTTTTTCATTATTTCTTGTTGATGTAAACTTCTTTGTAGGAAATAATTATACTGTCGTACAGTTGGTAATTTGTACAAAAAAACATAATTGTATAATTTTGATTGCATTCCTGTGTCGTATGGTTTGTTTTTAGGGATCACCTCATGCTCAAGCATACACTATAACATGAGTCCCTTTCTGTATTGTTGAGTTAAAATTATTCACTTGCTATCAAGGCAGATATTTTAGACGTAAAATTAAACCCATTTGTATGCAAATTTTAGACATTATGCAAATGTCTCCTGTTTTTTGTTGTTGCTTATTTCAAGTCTCGTTTTAACTGACCTTCGTAAATTCTGTTTTCTTTTCTGTAGAAAATGACATTTTTCCAAGAACAATTTTCATGACAATTATGTTAACCCCTTTTTTACGTTTATGTTATATGTATTATAATTACTTCTTAAGTAGTAGTTGAATAAATAAAAAGGACAGTAGTTATTTTCATACATCAGTGTAGGTGTAAAATATTCCTTATCCTCGATGCATTTCTAATGTAAATTTAAACATGT
This sequence comes from Asterias rubens, assembly GCF_902459465.1. NCBI lineage: Eukaryota > Metazoa > Echinodermata > Asteroidea > Forcipulatida > Asteriidae > Asterias > Asterias rubens. Next base: position 6,790,852 of record NC_047066.1, on the reverse strand, counting down.
TCTAAGTCATGTTTTTTTTCAATGTGTTGATTCATAAATCTAGAGCGAACCAAGTGGAGATGGCTAATGATGGCCTGGCTATAGAAACACTACTCATCAGTGATCAACTCTTCAGGTAAATTTAAAGAAATGTTAACGAGCAGCATCTATGCCAAATTCAGTTTTGTGATGCACTCATTTTCTAATAATAATAATAATTGTTGCTTCTTATATAGCGCACTTGTCCGTCACCCAGTGACGCTCCTGGCGCTGTAACATACAGTATTTCCTGCAAGAATTGGGAGTCCTCATGAAAATGTGGAAAATGTGTTTTTATAATCAAAGGATGTTGTGAAAGTGTGCCTGGAAAGAAGTCGTATTCAATTTATGTGCAAAATGTATTTTTCTCTAATCATAAAGTCACTGTAGGAAAATTCAAACGCGAGTAAAAAGAACATTTCTTCAGGGTCATTTTAGCAACAGGGTATAATAAAGTTACCAAGCACCCCTTTTTAATAAGTAGCATTTTATTGCTTAACAACTTCTGTTGTGTAAACCTGTTGTGTTGTACATGTCAGGAAGAAGTTTGAAGAGCAGTATTTTATTTTTCCAGGAACCCAACAAAAATATTTCTGTGAAAACTGGAGGATTGTAAATGGTGATTTTGTATACCATCTTATCAGGTCTCAGGATATTGCACAAAGGAAGCGATATGTGACATTAGTTGAGAGTGTCCGGGAAAACGGAGGAGACGTCAAACTATTTTCCAGTCTCCACGTCTCAGGAGAACGTAAGTGTCAATGATTTTAAATCCAGATGCGGTTAAATTTGACAGTTTTCTCAAATTTGTGTACACTTGATCTTTGTTATTAATACCGACCAAGCTGTAATGTCATTCACTTTATCACAAAAAAAGTGTACAAAGATGATTTTCTTTGCTTTTGTAATGTTAGGGACTAGTGGGATACAGATTTTGACAAAGGGTAAAAACTCTAAGGATGAGAAAAGGCAAACTTTTTGAGTCTATATTTATTGGGTTTCTCTTGTTCCTTTCTTTGTACAGAACTCACACAGTTGACTGGAGTAGCAGCTATTTTAAGATTTCCAATGCCAGACATTGACGAGTTGAGTGAAGATGAGTCCAGCTCTGATGAAGAGTGAATGCTGAATTAAGAGTGAAAACTCACTGTAATCAAAGAGTAAAATATCACCTATCTTCATGAGTGAGAACTCCAGTGAAAACTCGCTGAGCCAACCTCACCAGTGAAACTCTCCAAACTCCAATGTGAAAAGCCACAAGCTAAAAGAGTGATTGCTGAATTAAGAGTGAAAACTCGCGGTATAAATCAAAGAGTGAAAAATCACCTATCTTCGTGAGTGAAAACTCCAGTGGAAACTCACTGAGCCAACCTCACCAGTGAAACTTCAAAGTTAAAAGCAACAAGCTAAAAGAGTGTTTGCTGAACTAAGAATGAAGACTGGCGGTTATCAAAGAGTGATAACTCACAGCGTTAATTGAGAAACTTGAGAGTTGAAATTCATCCAGCTTGGAGAGAAACTCGCTGATCACAAGACGAATGATCCATGAGTTGTTTGACCTCCCTTTGCAATGTTCCAAAGAGGTGGTCAGGTCCTTAGGCCCAATACTTCACGAATGGTGATTCGCCTCAGTGCCCTCTGGTCATTGCCTTGGTGGCCTTGAAATGCTCCAGTAGAAATTTACAATTTCCTCATAGGGTGCTCTTTACCAAGGTAAAATACCTTGGTGCCCTTGCCCTTTCAACAACGAAGCATACAGGCCTTGGTCCTGCCATGCTCACACCCCCTGACGTGTGTAATCACCTGCAATCAGGGAACTCCTATTGACCCTCTTGTGTTTGTACTCACACTTTTTGGCAACAGCTCCTATTTGTTTAGTAGGCTACCCACTTTCCAACTTGGGACCTTCACCCAACTAGGGGCCCTTATTGTCTCCTTTTTTAAATGGGTCCTCCGTTTGAATGTTTCTACCCACCCACGCAGACTTTTATAAAGGAATTTTCTTAAATTTATCCACGGAAAGCAAGTGCCAATTCTGACTACATACAGAATGGATTTGCTTAATCCTCATTGTGAATAAGTCTCAACTGTTGTGTTTTCTATCCTATTTAATATTTACTGGCTGTTTTTAACTGAAGCATGTGTTTTACCATAATATATCTAAGTCAATCCTGTATGAAAGTTGTGGTTTTCTGAGGGTTAGCTGATTGGGTACCACGGAATACCTGATTGGGTATAAGGGTAACCCGATTGGGTATTTAGTGTTAACAGATTGAGTACCAAGGGTTACCCGATTGGGTATTTAGTGTAAACAGATTGAGTACCTCTGGTATCCTCAAATGAAAGTGTTCTATCTGGGTATAACTATGTCCGAGCTCAGGGAGTTTGTATTTCTGCTTCATATAATTATGTCTCCTTGTTGAGGAATAATGATAGGCTGTGGCTTAATTAATGGCTTCAGCTGTGGCTTTGGCTGGATCACCAAAACGTCCTCTTCTTCAACTGTGTTGTTTGATAGGGATGCAGCCAGATCTTCGCTCAGAGTAGAGGGCTCAAATGGGGGTGTATTAAGGCATGTTCGACTCGGGGAGTTTGCATAAAATCTACATAGATGTCTCCCTGTTAGGGACCATAGATATTTTCATTTGAAGAGGAGAGTATCTGATTGAGGTACTTAAGTATATCCCAGTTTAGGTAATTTGCATTTCTTCCTAAATGTCTCCTTGTTTAGGACTAATGATATCTACTTTTAGAGAAGATGGTTCCAATGGGGGTCGATGTAAATCCCAACTCAGGAAGTTTGTATTGTCCACACGAATGTCTCCTTGTTTAGGTACCAATAATACCCCAGTGGAGATGATATTGTTCCAATGGGGTATAAAGTATATTCCAAAATCCAGTATTCCAAAAGAGTATTACACTTTGGAGAGTTTTTCTGTCTATATCTCCCCAAAAGTGGATAGTATAGACCTAAACATGGTGCGGCCATCTTGATTTCCTCCAGTCTAAACCATTGTTACCAAACAGAGGCTGGAAGAAAAAATAGTCTGGTTTCTTTATGAATACTATAATTTATTATTGGATAAAAGGAACAAGACTCCAAGATGGTGGCAGCACGGCCATGGTCTATTGGGAGCAAATTTGATGTACAATATCACAACTCATTGCCCTTTCCAATGGACAATGAACTGCCAAACAAAAAATATAAAGTTTCACAGAAGACGTACGGATTTGATGTTACAATTATATTTAATAACATTGAGGGAATTCAGTATTTAATATAAATAACATCACAATAGGTTAAAGTCAAGTATTGTTGGATGACTACCATTTTCTTATTTGCTTAACTATAGCATATATGGGGAGCACAGAAAGTTTTACTTGCCAAGCAGTAATTTTTCCCATCTGAAATATCCCAGGATATAAATTTGTGATGAGTTCCCTCCTGATGTTTACTTAATAGCTTGTAAATTTGTGAATCAAAACTTTGCTTAGATTGTTTTTTTTGGTCAATGCGATGCTTATTTATAGGCCTATCTCAGTTTAGACTCTGTGGTAAGTTGTGGTGTAGTGTACATTTCACATGGTACATTTCACAGTGGCTAAACTATTCAAAAGAGCTGTGCTAAGCAAACATGGAGCACAAACAGTTTTACTTGCCTGGCAGTAATGTTTCCCCATCTGAAATATCCAAGGATATAGATTTGTTTACTTGGCTTGTAAATTTGTGAATCAAAATTATGCTTTAGATTAATAGATTTTTGTCCCTGTGATGCTTATTTATTGGCAAATCTCAGCTTGGGCTCCGTCATAAAGTGTGGATCAGTGTACACCCACCACTATTGGAAAACAAAAAGCTTCCACAATCGACCTTACAGCATCAGCCACTCTAGCTCACTAGCAGTCTTCAAGAAATCTCTAAAAACCCACTTGTTTAAAGCAATTGGACACTTTCGGTAAACAGTTTCGTCCAAGGCCCACACTTCCTGTATCACAACTGCTATATAAATTCACAAACCTGTGAAAATTTAGGCTCAATCGGTCATCGGAGTCGGGAGAAAATAATGGGAAAACCCACCCTTGTTTCCGCACGTTTCCTCGTGTCATGACATGTGTTCAAAATAAATTTGTAATTCTCGCTATCGAGAATTGATATTGTTTTAATGTTTTCTCAAAAAGTAAAGCATTTCATGGAATAATATTTCAAGAGAAGTCTTTCACCATTACCTTCTGTAAGCCCTGTAAGTTATTTTTAAATCTGTGAACTTTTTTTCCTTTTTTTCTGTACCGAAAGTGTCCAATGGCTTTAATTGACTTGTTTGCTTATTATGTTTATTTCTTTGCTTGTTGTTAATTGTGTGTAAAGCGCTGTGGTTAGAGTGCTATATAAATACCTTGTATTATTATTATTACATTTTGCACATTGTTTCCACATCAAACAGAGCCCAGGGTCGGAACCCAGGGCCGGAGACGGTGCCCAAGCCGAGGTTTTCAAAAAGCTCTTGGTTACACCACTTTAATTACAAGATGGCTGCCAAATGATAAAGCTCGGCAGATTCTTACCTAGACTTGTGGACAAGTTCTTGTGGACAAGACTTAAGATAGCGTTCTGACTCGATTCCTGCGACACTGATAATCTTTTTAATAGATATTATATTTGCATCAGGATAAAGAATATTGTTTGGTTTTACCCATACACCAATGTGTGTATTAGCTCTGTATACTCAGCAATGTTCTTGTGTGACTGTTGGCCCCCGCAAGACTTCCGTCGACTATGGTCTCATTTATTGGAGAGTAGCGGTTGGGAGCCAGCAGCCTTGCGCAGGAGCAGTCTTTAATTGCGGTGTGTTGCGCTATCACAACATTAACGACTTGTCCAAAAGTCTCTTACCATAAAATGCAGCTGATCTGTAAGTTATGTTGTGTACAGTTGTAAATGTTTTATTCTATATTGTTGTGAGCTTCGTCAAAAAGACCAGAGAGGGACACATTTTACAGATTGAACTTTTTTGAGAAATGCAGCAAGGAGCACTGCTTACATTATGATAATATTTATAAAATAAATCTATTGTAAATTAATTATGTATTCGTAATATGTGTAAGTGGTGTTGCTGTTTTCGTAAAGAAAATTATTGATAAACTACAAATGGGCCCCGAGGACATTGGAGTTGACCAGTCCATCATACAGCAATTTTTTTCTTTTCTTCTTTTCTTGTTAGTTCTCGTTCAGCGTCTCCATCTGTAAATAAATAAAAATTCTAGTAATTTTACTTCCTTGTTGTTGAAAAAAAAAACACAAAGATCACGGTATTAAAAGGTCATATCTTTTATCCTAAATCTCTAGATGTCTGTTACAGACAAACAAGAGTACAGCATAGCTTCTGTCTGGCTTATAAATCTATTTAATGCTGATAAACACACCCGGTGTCATGACCGGGTTTCAAACGTACACTCCATTGACTAAACCACCAGAACTTGAATTTGATGATCTTAAAGCCATTGGACACTTTCGGTAAACAGTATTGTCCATGGCCCACATTTCGTGTATCACAACTTATATATAAAATAACAAACCTGTGAAATTTAGGCTCAATTGGTCATCGGAGTCGGGAGAAAATAACGGGAAAACCCACCCTTGTTTCCGCACGTTTTGCCGTGTCATGACATTTGTTTAAAATAAATCCGTAATTCTCAATATCGAGAATTGATATTGTTTTAATGTTTTCTCAAAAAGAAAAGCATTTGATGGAATAATATTTTAAGAGAAGTCTTTCACCATTACCTTCTGTAAACCCTGTAAGTAATATTTGTAAACCTGTGAACTTTTACATTTTTTTCTGTTCCAAAAGTGTCCAATGGCTTAAACCACTTGGCCATGACACCCTAAGATATTTGGAAGCTTACTGTTGTGATCTTACAAGACATGTTTCGCAAGGATTACTACAGATTTAATTGTGAATCATGAACTGTTACATGTCTGTATGTATCGTTACTAAAGGTAGCCATCTTTAACCTGGTTATTAATCTCTGGCAAGAAAGAGGGGCTATTACAATTCAATGTAATATCAACACACTTACATTTTTGGCTTAAACCGCTTGGCCATGACACCCTAAGAAATTTGGAAGCTTACTGTTGTGATCTTACAAGACACGTTTCGCAAGGATTACTACAGATTTAATTGTGAATCATGAACTGTTACATGTCTGTATGTATCGTTACTAAAGGTAGCCATCTTTAACCTGGTTAATCTCTGGCAAGAAAGAGGGGCTATTACAATTCAATGTAATATCAACACACTTACATTTTCAGTACTTTATCCTTGCCTCCGCTGGCCACTCTCTGCCCATCAGGGCTCCAGTCCACAGCATACACTTCATCAGCGTGTCCGGGTAGATCGATGGATATCTTGCCTGACTTGACATTCCAGACTTTGAGTGTGCTGTCGGAACTCCCACTGCAGATCAGTCGGCTGTCTGCTGACCAAGACACCTGTCGGGGGAAAATACCACAAAATATCTGATTAGTAGAAAATGTGCCTTAAACATATTCAAAAGCAGAAATTATGCCAAAGGATACAAAGCACTAGGTATTATTACTGCAAGGAGTGGGATGAAGTTTGAGATATCAGACCTAATCCTTAGCACCATGTAATGGTTTACAAGGTGCTGTGGCGCAATATGCTGCCAATCCAGCCAGGACAGCGGGGCGAACCCCTTCTCTTTACGATAAGCGCACTGGGTTCTTTTACATGCGTTTACACAACACATGGGACCAACGGCTTTATGTCCCATCCGAAGGACGAAGCAATGGTTAAGTTACTTGCTTGAGGACACAAGTGTCATGACTGGGGATTTGAACCCACACTCTGCTGATCAGAAACACCAGAGTTTGAATTCGGTGCTCATAACCACTCGGCCACGACACTTCCGATTTCCATGTAGTTCGTTTCTCAGTCATACCGTTGTAAACTGAAAATCAAAGTACCAGGATGTTGCCTCTCTTTTTAAACAAAGTTGCAGTTGAATACGTACAAATGTCCCAACCAAACTACAGGAAAATAAGGTCACATTAATTTGTTTTATATTTTGTAAAATATTCAAATATTCACCTGATAAACTTTGTTAACATGGCCCCTCAGAGTTGTCAGAAACCTGAACAAAACGAAAAATAATTGTATTAAAAAATATATTTATATACCAGCACATCAGGGTAGCAGGATGCAACAACAATTGTTTTAGAAAAAGCAGTGTTATCAATGAGTTTATTATTTGCACCTCGTCGACTTTGGAACTTTTACAGAGTGAGGTTTCAAACAATTCCATTAACTTCACCCTTTCGTGCGTCTTAAAGACACTGGACACTATTGGTAATTGTCAAAGACTAGCCTTCACATTTGGTGTATCTCAACATACGCATATACAATAACAAACCTGTGAAAATTTGAGCTCAATCGGTTGTCGAAGTTGGGAGATAATAATGAAAGAAAAAAAAACCCTAGTCACACGAAGTTGTGTGCGCTTTCTGATGCTTGATTTCGAGACCACAAATTCTAAACTTGAGGTCTCAAAATCAAATTCGTGGAAAATTACTGCTTTCTCGAAAACTACGTCACTTCAGAGGGAGCCGTTTCTCACAGTGTATGACACCATCAACCTCTCCCCATTACTTGTTACCAAGTAAGGTTTTATGCTGATAATTATTTTGAGTAATTACCAATAGTGTCCACGGTTTTTAACCCTTACCCTTCCAAATCCTTCAAAGGATTTAGAAGGACCGAGGGATGTAGGACAACATGACAATTGCGGCACACAGGAGTTCTATCAAATCACATGCACGGTTGGTTAGTGAACCACTAATGAAAATTTAAAAACTTGACGCAGCTCAAACCCATAAAGATGCCATTTATCGGGAACTATTACACTTGAGTATAAGGTCCATGTCACACAAGCCAATTAACAGGCAACCAGTCACCCAGAAGAGAATCGTAAGACAATGTTTGAAAAAGTACCCATATTATGCTTTTAGAGTGGTCTTATAGCATTTACTATAGTCGCTTGCCTCCAAGTTGGCTGTAAATTTTGCCTCATGTGCAGGCATGCAACTTTTCCTTGGATCAGCTGATTTCCTCTTGGTTTTACCATACAAGTTGAAAAATACTATACAAAATCATTGAAATTTTGTATTGCTTCTTTTTTTTGGGGTGAAGGCCCTAAGCTCTACAGTTCTTTACCCTCCCCACGACATTTTTCATTTGCAAAAAAAAACCACTCACTTCCCCGATCTGCCGTCCCAAAGTTTAATGGACTTGTCAAATGAAGCGCTAGCAATTAGCCTGGTATCCGGCGAGAATGCAACCTCGTTAATCAGTTGTTGGTGACCGGTCATCCGCGCTATGGGTTTCTTGTCCTCTGACGGTTGCCATAGAAACAGAGTGAAATCATCAGAGCCAGAGACGAGTCTTTCTGGTTCAGTGCCCTGTGTGAAGTTAAAAAAAAATTAAAAATTGAAACTCTGGAAATATTTATGAGGCTTGTTTTGAGGGGTGATTACTAAATCATGCCGATTTTTGTTGGGAATAATAATGAGGGAGCATTACTGGGTTTTAAATATTCAGGCAAAATTGTAATCGCAAAGTGCTGCCAACATTTGCATCTTGCTATCAGGGAGATTTTGTACGACAATCAGGGAGTATAATCAAGGAGATTTTCAAATGTGTTCTTCAGGACAAGGAAAGATTGGTTTCTTACTTTCTTTTCAGAAAAGTTTCTGCAGGAGCAGGGACAGTTGGTAGCTCTGATTGCCCTGTGTCTCGGCTTCAATGTTCAAATATGGCAAAAAGGTTCTAACTTGTTTATCATTTCTAAATTTACTCATAGACACAGTCTTATTCCACCACCAACAATAACAATGTTAAAGAACTTCGCATTTTAACCACAACAGACCAAAGAAGAGTCTTTAAAAAACATACCTTTGCACTATTATATCTCTCCAATGCCATTCTGGACAGTTCCTCCGCTGTAAAAAAAAATTAAACAAAAAGCGTTTAATGAGCAGAGGTTTTGTTTTACAATGAAAAATTGTAGATAAAAGCAATCTTTTTGCACCAGTCAGTTAATTCTGGTAATATGCCAGTATAGCACTGCATGAAACCTCTTTGTTCGTTTAAAAGCAATTTTTAAGGAAATTATTTTTGTTACGATATCAGTTCTGCAAAAATTTCAACTTCAAGATTTATCCATAAGCACTAACCGTGTCCCAAGTCCTCTAAATCCAACATCAGCGTCCAGGTTCCAGTCCAGCCCTAGCAAATACTCTTTGTTTAACCCCAAATCATTTCAAATCTACAAAGTCAGTTTCCCTTGTGGTTTATTACTTGATATTCAAATAAAAAGGTCTGACATTTCTTTATCCTTTATCGTACCTGATTCAGTAATTTTTCTGTATACAACCGAAGCCTTGGTCGGGTCACACGCCCCCGTCCTCATGACATAATCTGTGCTCAGCGCCATGGTGTTCACCCAGTGGCCATGCCCTTGTAATGTTCTGCACAGTGTTCCCTACAAAGAAGCAACACACAAAATAACCAAATTATCCTTAAATATGGTGATAATTTTAGTGGTTGGCCATAAATCAAATTTTTTGAAGCTACCAAGGGACAAGCAAATTAATCAACAAAATTATTCATGTTAATTATGGGGGAATTATTGCTGAAGTGCAAGCTTCAGGTTTCCGCATGATGCAAGGTTTTCAAACTATTCGTGTTATGGGGCCATGCAATAAGTTGAATGGCCTTTTGACTGTGTTCTTTCTAACTAGTTCTTCCCTCTGTGAATTTGATATACATTAGCTCTGTTTTAGATCAGTGCGAAATGGACGATCTTTTAAAATATTTTGCTCATAGCATTTTTTAGTCCCGGGCAGACCCGCCAAGCACCGCCCACCCTAGCTACAACACAGGAGATTTTCCAGTGAACATTAACAAAATTTCTCCAAGGAATCATAGGTTATTGTTGTTTAGGCAGAATACATTCGTTTTATTCCTCTTGCCAAAACAATACAACATGGTCAAAAGGTATTTAAACTCAAATTGGTAATTATTTTTCTGCATATATGAAACTAAGATTTACTCACATCTTCAGCCCTCCACACTTTGACCGTCCTATCTTGAGATGATGTGTAGAGTAGACCATTCCCTCCCCACTTCACACATGTCACTGACTGTAGATGACTCGATAATGAGCGCATACACGTTCCTAACGTTACGTCCCAAAGACGCACCGTGGCATCCTGCAGTAACAAACAAGCAATTAAACTATCTCTAAATGTGACTTGTACTAAGGAAAAACAAATAATCAAAAATATAAACCACAAGGGAAACTAACTGGGTAAATTCTAAATGATTTGGAACGACCCCCAGATATTGACAAAATAGGGAGACCGCCAACATAGACAGCTCAGTTGGTAGAGAGCTGGCACGTTAATCCGGAGGTTGTTGGTTAGAGTCCCAAACAAAAATTATGTTGGATGTACTCAATTACACAGGAGAGTGAAAGTATATTTGGCGAGTGAATTCCAAACTTTGCATGGTGAGAGAGGACTGTTTTGTTTGCTACCAGTGTCTCAAAAGTCTCCAAGTGTAAGGATTTATGGAGATTAAAGCCCTGTTCATAATTCACGCAAAAGTAAAGCAAATTTCCTTGTGTCACAATTGGGGAAAAAACAGCGTGTACCAAATTATTCCTACAACAAAACTCGCTTTTGGGTGAAGTTCGATCTAGCCTTATGCCTAGAGTACCTTTGAGGAGCTTGCGAGATGTCTGCAGTTTGCATTGATGTGAAGAGGCTCCCAGGCTAAGGAGGTGATCCACTGTCTGTGACCGGTCAGCGCTCGTCCTACTTGCTTGCCCGTCTCTGGGTCCCACAAAATAACCTGTGTACAAAACAAAAAGATGATAGGATTTAATAGTTCTCTGGCTGTGACCACAGCAGCACACTGACATGCGCATGCCTTATTGAAAAAAAGTAGGAAACTCTAATTGAGTACAATTGGTAACCTATTATTTTCACATGGTACAGGCTAAAAAAGACTTCTCACTGAGGGGAGAAAAAAAACCTTTTTCTCAGCCTGGTGAACAGAGAAAAAACTGCAAAACTCTCACCTGACTGTTTTTACAACCCGAGGCGAGCAGACGTCCATCTGGAGACCAGGCTATGCATAAAACCCAATGTTTGTGGCCTGCAAGAAAGAATGAGAAGTTGGCCGGCTTAGTTTACTTCCCTACATTAATGCAAGAATAAAATAATCTACCAGGTTTTTGGAAGACAAAATTATTTTAAAACTGTCCAAGAATGAAAGAAATGGGGATAGACAGCAGGCCTGATACTTCACAGAGGCAATGAAGGGGATTGCCTCAGTTTCCTCTGGTCATTGCCTTGGTGCCCTTGAAATGCTCCAACAGAAATTTACAATTCCCTCAAAGTGTGCCCTTAACCATTGAGAAAATGCCTTAGTGCCCTTGCTCTTTCAAAAATGAAGCATACAGGTATGAGATAATACTTTTTTATATCAATACAATTTAAAAACAATTTATGTGTTTGTAGTTGCTGGGCACCTCTGCAAAACAATGTTTCACTGAGAGGTTTCCCATGGGTAAGTAATAAAATGCACAAGTCTAGTACCTTACCTTTGCAGGTGTGATGTGGAGTCTCTGTGTTGACATCCCAGAACCTGACTGTAGTGTCTCCTGATCCACTAGCAAGATATCTGACAAAATTGAGAATACAGACATACAAAAATCAATGAAAAGGGTTTCTCCACCCAAAACATTATAAGGCTGCCACCATTTCCACTTCTCCTGGTCCAACGGTCGGCAAATGTATGTATAATTTTAAGTCAAACCACTCATTTCATAAGTCAACTTAGGCAATTTTATGATAAATCTAAGCCAGATTTTGTCTATGCTAAGCAATGTTTTGTGCTTAACACTCAGCTGTATAAAGTTTGGTCCCAGACAGGGGGCAGTGGGGGGTTACGACTGTCTTGACCTTTGTAAAACTCCAAGCTTGATCTTATCATACTGTTCGGGAGTGGGTAGAACATATAAGGGCCTAATTTAATAAATTATGCTTAACAATTTCCTACTTAGCAGAAATAAGCAGGACACCAATCACTAATAATTGTACATGTGACATGGTATTTTGGCTGGTAACTTTAATCTGGTAATCATTTCGTTGCTGTGCTTAGCAATGTTTTTGTGCCTAAGCAGTGCTATAAGGAAGGTGCTAAAATGATAAGAATTCTGCGCTTAAGCAACGCTATCAAATTGGGCCCAGGCCCAAGGAAGTCCTGGCCTACCTGCCATCTGGGCTAAACGCAACCGAGATTACAGCTTCAGCATGTCCCTCGATGGTACTTGTGCATCTAGTGACGGCACGGACCCTGAAGATGGCCTGAGGCTGGTACACGATGTTCAAGACCTTCTCTGTTTCTGTCTCCTGTTTCTGTGTCTTGAGGGTCTCATCCAGACTTGAGGTGACCTCCGTCTCATTGATGAAGAACGTGTATGGAACCGGCTCCTCCTGTGGGGAGAGTTTGATGGTATAAAACATTGTGAGAAACGACTCCCTCTGAAGTGACATAGTTTTTGTTTAAAAAAAAGTAATTTTTTTCCACAAATTTGATTTCGAGACCTCAGGTTTAGAATTTTTGAGGTATTGAAATCAACCATCTAAACGCTTTGGTGTAGGGAAGGGCTAGGGTTTTGTGCTGGCGTGTGGGGAGAGGGGTCAGTGCTGGGGTGTGGGTCATCATCACCCATCCATTACCTTCTGTAATATGGCATTGCATATCAACTGCAGCTTTTCTGTGCTAACATTGACTGGAAGATCAAAAGGGTCACCGGTTGTTTCCCCGGTCTCCGTCACAAATTGCGTCAAAATTCTCTCTCCCTCTTCCTCCATCTTGTGGGTTGAGATGACAACCGTTGATAGAACAGGGCTACTTTCAAAGCTACATAGTATAATATAAATAAGAAGAAAGTGAATAATGAATTAATGATACCGACCGCTACAATTTCATAAAATAAGGTTTGTTTAAATAATAAGGAAAATCTAGAATGTTTGTTTGTGTTTGTTGTGATACCATAAATATTAAAGGCCTTCCCTTTGTTGACAAAGACTCTGATGCTAGCCATGATCTAGGGTCAAAAATTTAAAGCCATTAAATATAATTATTCTTTTAAATTAACAATTTGTCCATGATTTATTATAATTATCTATACCGCAGCGCAGGTCCTTTTGTTTTGTATGTATATTATATGTAATACTTTTTTAATAGTGTAAAGCAGGCAAGCAGTTTTAATAATTGAATGGTGAGGACTCCATGATCACATTGTATGCAACAGAAGAGTTCAACCTGGCCTACATCATGTTGGACAACCTCAAAACTTTGAATGTTCCAACAATGAGGAAATTGTAAAAGTGGCATTTAAATTTTAATAAATAATATAATTTATTTTTACCAACAAAACTAGATTTTTTTTAAATACTAAAAAACCACAAAAAATGTCACTCAATTCAATTAATGATGTATAGTCAATCTTTGACTATAAAAAAATGATCCTAAAGATTTGTCAAACGAAATCCTTCAGTTTAATTAAATTGGTTCACATCTAAACATAAAATACTCACCAATCAGCCTCGATCTTTCCCCTCTGAATTACTTTTTTGTGCACATGCAATGGGATTGTAAATAAAGCACGTGTACTTTCGCTCAGCGATTTTACAGGGCGCCCTCAAGCGACAGCAGTATTTATTATGGCTGTCGAGTGCAAAAAAATGTGGGTTGTCTTTTTGTTTTAACATTATTTAGCCGACAGAGTGAAGGTGAAAAATGATTCGATCAATGACCTATGCCGTGTGGAGGGGAATGAACAGCCCTCTAAGAGGTGTGTATATCTCTGTGTATATTTTTTCTTCTTTTCACATTTCCTTCGTTTTGGTGACACAGTTATGCACCAAAACGGGAAAAATTTAATTTGGACTACAGAGGGCGCTGTGATAGATAGGCACTGTTTTGTAACATTTTTATTTATTGAAGGTAAATGCAATAGTCTATCCTATAAATAAAGTGAAGTAAATATAATGAAGTTCTTTGTGTCACTAACAAGAAGAAAAAACATGTATGATCTTGTCTTCACAATCACAATACACTTCTTCTAGAAACGTGTGATGCGGCAGAAAAATAACAGTGATTACCGAGCAGAAAATTGCATTTTTTGACGATGTTTTTTAATTTCACTAAACAAAAGGAAACACACATGATACAAGCATTATGAATGTATATTGAGTATGTGGGGAAAGGTTTGGTAGTGTTGAACAAAAGAAACTTCAGTTATTGCTGGCTAACTGTCGTAAAACTTTCACCTATCAACGCTGATTTGAAAAACATGCGTTAAGGAGGCCCAAAATACTAGACCCCTATAAGGCTCACAGGGGAGCCTTATAGTTATTGGAAGTAACAATACACCATTCATGGGATAGTTGCGAAAACGTAACCCTCCTCGCGACGGCCACTGCGCTAGGCCGGAGGAGGGTTACAAGATTCTTCGAGCGGCAAACGACAATCTGGTCCAACACGTATAATTTTGACAGCTAGTTACCAGATTTGCCCCATTTTTACCACTTTCAAAAATCTTGACACAAATTCTAAGGGCACGTATTTAATCCTCAACTCAATGTCTAATGAACACTCAAAAAACCATTGCATTGAGAAAATATTTTTGCAGAAAAAGGACAAAAACTTACCGGATCCCTGAGCAAATTCCCAGGTTTATATTTTGAACCTGTCGCATCGCTTTGCAAACGCTTTATTTTTTGGACACCAAGCGCTGAAGCGCAGCATCACTAGCCCCACTTAGGTTCGTCGTACACTCACAGTGCACATAAAAGCGAATAGGAGTTCCTCCCTCCTGACCTGACCTCAATGAGTGTTGTTCGCTCCTAGTAAGGAGCTGTTCAATAATTATATCAAGACAAGACACTATCATGATCTGCTGGCGAAACAATAGAGTTATTTATTGCTGATGATTTTACTGAAAAAATCTGTCATATTTCATGATATTTTGGTTTCATTCAAAACAAAATCTACAGGCAACCTCACAGGTCCATCTACCAAGGCTTTAAGATGCCTTCACACCTCTGTCACAAAACCATCCGAAGCAGCACTGGAACGAGAAACCGAAAGCCAACCAACCAACGAACGTCTGTCGGAAAACGATGATGTGTCGCCGAACTTCTTGAACCGTAATCCACGCAACCTAGAGAGAATGGGAGTGGCTAGACGAGATAAGGGCTGGGGCCAGAGCCATCCTCGCAGAAGTTACTGGCATAAGTAGGAATCTTTGTTTCTTTATAGGAAATTCCACGTTACAGTGGCCTCAGAAATCTTGTTTCTTGTACAGGTTTATAACTTTCTTGACTGATAATTTTGTACGATCAGCCTTGGAAGAATTTAGGCGGCTTTTGTCGACTTTCGTCGGCACAGCCATCCGAACAAATTCAAGTGAAAATAATTTGACTTTGACACTTTTTTCCTGGGTAAAGGGCGCCCTACTGTAAACTTCTACTCAAACATTTCAAATACACCAAGGCAATGACCTGGGGGTTTGGAGGCAATTGCCAAAGTATCAGGCTGACTTGCTGCAGTGATACTTTGTTGCTGTGAAGGCAAGGCAGCTTTCACAAACAACCAAACAAACAAACAACAAATGGCAAACTTTATAATTATACTGGGTTATTTCAAGGGGCACTACAGCAACGATGAATTGCCTCAATTGCCTCTATGGAAGTGTAAAGCTTGCCTAAAGAAATCCAGTGCACTAACTCGAGGCTAAAACTGAAAATTTCATAATACTACCTTAATATGTAACTATGACTTCAAAAGTGTCCAATTAGCAATCCAAACCGTACTGACGTATGGTCAAAAATATTTTTTTTGTGGATCCTCTTTGAAAAGCCAAATCATTGTAGTTCTGGGAATCAAAAATGCGAAACATGAAACCATAGTCTTTGTTACGTATACTCAATTCAATTTAGAGCACATTTCATAACACAACATAACAGTGTGGGTGTATTACGTCCTTGTTTGATGACGCACTTAAAGTTGATTGTGGGGCGAACAAAAAGAGATACCTTTTACTGGTGTTCTGGCTGCAGCTGTTGCTTAGGGTGGTACAAGGGGCAGTGTAATTGTGTTAAGGGGCCATTTAAAACTCAATAATAAAATAAAAAATCTATTTGGTATTTCCTTTTTTTTTAATTCTTTTGACGCACTAACCAAATATTGATGTTTAAACAGTGAATGGTTTCATAATTCAATTCAATTCAATTCAATTCAATTCAATTCATTTCAACTCACCTTTATTTCCGTACTTTCTTAAAGAAAAAAAACTTGAACAATGCAAACGCAGGAATTTTATATAAATAATAACAAATTGTAGTAAGCGGAAAGATAGCAGATAAAATAAAGTATGGGGGCATCTTCTCAAAGCCGAGGCTCGTAGTGAGGTGCCTTACAAGTACAAACAAAACAAGAACAAACTCGATATTAAACGGACAGACAGGTTGGACAAAGACAGGCAAACGAAATTTTTAAATGACAAATTAATCATTATCAGAAATTAACTATTAAAAACAAGTAATGCCTCAAATGAATCATGGATTTTTTTTTTAAGGTCTCCAACATCAGTAGTTTTCAACAGCCTTAACAGACTTAGTGTATTTTTCATTTGTTAATCCTTGCCCAATGGTGTTGGTTTCCCCCAGTTTGAGTTTTCCTCCCACATCTGAATCCTGAATTAGGATTTTCAGTTATCTCTTTAGATCCACCCATCACAATTTCAAAGAAAACAAATTCAATATTTGTAATCTCTGACAATTCTGAATGGCCCCATACATGGTGATTCAACCACAGCCATGGCCACCAATTCACACTCGACCTTCCCTTCTATTCGGGGCCCAATTTCCTAGGAGCTGCCTAAAGCACAAAAATAAGCTAAGCACAAAACAATTTTTGGTTACCAGAAACAGGTTACCAGCAAAACACCAACTGCAATTTGTGAATGGTTTCCTGCTAAATTACAAAACTTACTAAGCAATACTCTCTGAAAAATAGAAATTTGCATCCGGGATAAAGAATTTTAATTTTATTTTTTACCCATAATATACACTGATGTGTGTTGGACCTTTCCCAAACTCTGTGAAAAGAATCACAGGCATATTAATATTCTTTATCCCCGATGCAAATTTAACATCTCTTATCGTTGCGGTACCCCCTGCCAAAACATAGGATTCGAACTGCCTCTAGCTACCTGGCAACCTCGGTAGTCTAGTTGGTAAGACACTGCTCTAGAATTGCAAGGGTCGTGGGTTCGAATCCCACCTGAGTAATATGCCTGTGATATTTTTTCACAGGACTCGGGGAAAATACTGAGTATACAGTGCTAACACACATCGGTGTATGGGTAAAACCAAAATTAACACAGGCATATTACTCTGGTGGGATTCGAGCCCACTACCCTCGCAATTCTAGAGCAGTGTCTTACCAACTAGACTACCGAGGTTGCCAGGTAGCTAGAGGCAGTTCGAATCCTATGTTTTGGCAGGGGGTACCGCAATGATATAAGAGATGTTAAATTTGCATCAGGGATAAAGAATATTAATATTTCTAGAGAAATGTCTTACCAAATATACTCTCTGCTTGAAATGCTGTAAGAAATAGGCCACTGTACTACACATATGTTTTTCATGTTTGATTTATCACGTTCCTAATTTCTCCACACAGGTTACACTTTGAAAAGTCAAACAGACACATCAAAGCCTACGTCCAGCACTACAACGGCAGTGTAGTCGTCAGTGCCTCCACCAAAGAATGGGCCATCAAGAAGTGCGTGTACAGCACATCTGATGTTGCCGCAGCAGAGAACATCGGTCGCATCCTAGCCCTGAGGTGCCTGGAGTGTGGTATCGGCAACCTCCATTGGAACATCGATGAGGAGATGCTACAGTTTGAGAGGGTGAGTTGTCTCCTGACGATGAGTAGAGCAAGCTAGTTGAAACCTTGAGACCAACCCAAGAACTGACTCCGCGGTAGTACAGTTAATTACGTTCCTATAAGCTAAAGTAGTAGTCCCAGCCTATTTCTATACCATCCGCCCAGGTAATAGTTAATAAGCAGTAAAGTTCTTTTCAGAACTGAGAAGTCTCCCAAACCCCAAACAATCTACTTAATCTAATTAAGTGAGACAGTTCTCTAATAACAAACTCTACCTGGCAAGTACTGTAGATACACACATGGTGTTACCGCAAACCAAATATATTGATACCTCACCATGCAATGCCTCAAATCCTATATAGGATGAGTAGTCATTGTGGATGTGTCATGGCCGAGTGGTTACGAGAACCAAATTCAAACTCTAGTGTTTCTGATTAGCAGATTGTGGGTTTTGAGTTCCAGTCGTGAAACTTGTGTCCTTAAAGGCAGTGGACACTATTGGTAATTACTCAAAATAATTATTCGCATAAAACCTTTCTTGGTGACAAGTAATGGGGAGAGCTTGGTGGTATAAAACATTGTGAGAAACGGCTCCCTCTGAAGTGCCATAGTTTTGGAGAAAGAAGTAATTTCCACGAATTTGATTTCGAGACCTTAAGTTTAGAACTTGAGGTCTCGAAATCAACCATCTAAACGCACACAACTTCGTGTGACAAGGGTGTTTCCTTCTTTCATTATTATCTCGCGACTTTGATGACTGATTGAGCTCAAATTTTCACAGGTTTGTTATTTTATGCATATGTTGAGATACACCAACTGTGAAGGCTAGTCTTTGACAATTACCAATAGTGTCCACTGCCTTTAAGCAAGACACTTAACAATTGTTTCGTCCTTCGGATGGGACGTAAAGCTGTTTGTCCCTTGTGTTGTGTAAAGCACGTGCTCTTATAAAAAAAAGGGGGGGGGTTTGCCCTGGTGTTCCTGGTTTGATTGGCTGTATATTGCACCACAGCACCTTGTAAACCATTACATGGTGCTACATGTATGTAAAAAGGATTAGATCTCATAATTCAAATGTAGTCCCACCTACCTAATTTGGTGCTTTTAGCCACTCGTTGGCTCAGTCCAGTTTGCAAATCACTCTCTGTATTGATATGTTTTTTGTATATTTTCTTGTTTACAGATAGAAGCATTCGTAAAGGCCATGGAAGATGGTGGGATCATTCTCTCTGAACCTGAGGAAGTTTTTGACTTCAGAAAACCCATCGATTACTTCCCTGAAGAATACTGAGTGAATTTTTTTTTTGGTAAAGGAAAATAGAAGCCTTTGGTCCAAACTCTATTTATGGATTCCAATTATTCGTCGTATTCAAAATGATTAACACATAACTGATCCAAATGGTTTCGTTGATACTTAATTGTTTGGTTTCTGTTTGTGACAGTTGGAGGATTTCTGGTTTATTTTCTGATTGTAATTCGTTATCTACGTCGGGTTTGTCTATTCTTGATTTAAATGTCAATTAATTTCTGATACCTGTGCAAGACCGGGTCCCAGTGTCGGCAGGGGGTATTTTGAAGGTATTGTTACTAGTTACTCATTTCCAGTAAGTCATGCAGTTTTGGGTGCTTTTAGCATATATAATTTGGTTTCTGTTTATGACAGTTTTATTTTCTGATTATTATGTGTTAACTGCGTCATTGAAGTACGTCGGTTATGTCTATTCTTGATTTAAATGTCAATTAATTTCTGATACCTGTCCAAAACCGGGGCCCTGTGTCACCAGGGGGTATTTTGAAGGTATTTTTGCCAGTAACTCCTCTCCGGTAAGCCATGCAGTTTTTGGTGCTTTTAGCATATTATTTTCGTGTTTTTCGCCTTTATTGGGCCCTACTCTATTCTTGAAGTCAAGACGGTAATTGTTAAGCGTGGTGTGTAGTTACAGCGCGGTGTAGCTACGGGGATGATACACACCCCCCTTGATCCCAGTATGTGTGTGTGAGTCAGTCGCAATTCTGCCACGCGCTACCTACGACTGTTGCGTGTGTATAATTGCACTGTGACTGTTGCATGTACGGCAGACAAATAGGCAGCGCCTAACGACTTGTCTTTAAGTCTAGCCCTACTCTGACACATGAAAGATTAGACAACCTGATATTGATAGCATTTTTATTTTTCGTTGGGTTTGGATGGTTTGGGTTAGGGTAGCCTCACCGTTGTAACTTTTAGAGGCACTGGACACTATTGGTAAAAACTGACTTAGTAACGAGCAATAGAGAGCTGTTGATAGTTTAAAACATTGTGAGAAAAGGCTCCTTCTGAAGTGATGTAGTTTTTGAGAAAGAGGTAATTTCTCACTCAAATATTTGATTATACTAAAAGACTACAAACAATGTAACTAATGTTGGGCTTCACCAAGCGAGAATACTGGTCTTTGACAAATGTTTCCAGTGCCTTTAAAGTAAGTTGGTTAGGACTATGCCAGATTATAAAATCAAAATACCTGTTATGAAGCTATACTATTTTTGAACAAAAACATGAGTACTTTTTTCAGTGAACTTTCTCAAGTATGTTTTCTTATACTTCTTTCAAACTACAATTTCTATAAAATTTGTTACATTTTGTGAAGTTGCTACATTTTCAGTTAGAAACTTACAGAATAAACAGGTACAGTCACTGTAATAGTTGGTTTATGAAGTAGTGCTTGTTAAATTAATTTCAAGGACTGAGGTGCTCATTTGCAGTTTCATTTTACAATTTGGGAAATATCAAATTTGGACTCGATTGGTCATCAAAGTTGCAAGAGAATAACAAGTTTGTATTCTTTCAGATGCCTAAAAAAAATGCTTCAGGCCTGAAGTCTTTTAATGTTCGAGTAAGAAATTTAGTTTCACTTCAGAGGGAACCGTTTCTCACAATGTGGCGTGTTATGGCAGAGCGATTAAGAGCACTGGATTCAAGCTCTGGTGTTTAATCACCAGAGTGTGGGTTTGAATCATGGTCGTGACACTTGCGACGTAAAATTTTAAAGGGCAAGGGCACCAAGGCATTTGCTTCTTGGTAAAGGGCACCTCTATGAGGCAGTTGTAAATTTTCGATTGGAACATCAAGGGGTAACAATGCAATGACCAGGGGCAAATTGACTCTATTCTCTGAAGTGTCAGGCCTGAATATTTGGGCAACCACTTCTTGGTCTCAATGTGCTTCTCCTGATCCTCATGTAAACTTGCCAATGAGGGTTACAAACGACATCGTCTCCAACCTTGCAGGTGACCATTTTATTTGTACACCTGGATGAAGAGAAGCAAGTTATGGTCATTTGTCAGGACCACAGTCTGCATGGATTGGTATACATACAAAATGTCTCGGCCACCATTTCAGACTGGTGCATAAAACTGCTGGTGCACTAGTCGGTGCTGGTGCACTTCTCGATTGAATTTCAATTTAAATATGTTGCATGTAAAGAAAAAGACAAGAAAAATGTGATCATATCATGATGAAGAAATAAAACACAAGAAATTAAACAGCAGCCAAACAAAATAATATTTATAATGATAATAAATAACAAATGTTTGTTTAAGTCTTTCTTACTTGTATGTGTTTGTTTGCATATGAATTTTTAATAGATGTTATTTTTTGCATCGGGATAACAAATTTAATTTGTTTTAACCCTACACCGATGTATACTAAGCACTGTATATTCAACAAATCTGATCTAGCAATGCAACAGTCATGAGTTCGAATCCACCCGAGTGATTTTTCTGTGAATTTTTGGTTATTACTCAAAACGAATATTAACATTAAAGGCAGTGGACACTATTGGTGTAATTACTCATATCAATTATTGCCATTAAACCTTTCTTGATTACTAGTAATGGGGAGAGGTTAATAGTATAAAACATTGTGAAAAACAGCTCCCTCTGAAGTGAAGTTGTTTTCGAGAAAAAGTAATTTTCCACGAATTTGATTTCGAGACCTCAGATTTAGAATTTGAGGTCTCGAAATCAAGCATCTGAACTCACACAACTTCGTGTGACAAGGGTGTGTTTTTTCATTCATTATTATCTCGCAACTTCGAGGACCGACTGAGCTCAAATTTCAGGTTTGTTATTTTATGCAGGTGTTGAGATACACCAACTGTGAAGACTAGTCTTTGACAATTATCAATAGTGTCGATAAAAACAAATTATATTCAAATGTATTTTTAGATTTATTTTGAGAACACCAGGTCGTAGCTTTGTATTGGGAATGGCACTCAACACACAATCTACATAATTCATCTTCATGCATCCCTGACTTCATAAATCATAAATGATGACCTGTGTTAGTTGGTTAGCTTCCCATACATTTGTGTGGTTGGTTTGTTGGCGCGTCTATCTTATCAGCAGTGGATACCTTTTTGTTATCAAGGGTATATAAGATGAGGAAAGGCCACAGTATAATGTAGACTGTTTTAAAGACAATGGACACTATTGGTAATTTTCAAAGACCAGCCTTTGATCTCACCAAACTCTTCCCAACTTACGATTAATCTTAGTACTTGGGACGATTTAAATTCCGTATCCAAAGGCGTAGGACGCATAGAATCCACCCTAAGTTAGGACTGTAGGATTAATCCTAGCGTTTCGTGAAATCGTCTGCAGTCTTCTCACGTATCTCAACATCTGCATAAAATAACAAACTTGTGAAACCTTCAGCTCAATTGGTCGTCGGAGTTGCGAGATAACTATGAAAGAAGAAAAAACACCCTTGTCATACGAAGTTGTGTGCTATCAGATGCTTGATTTCGAGACATCAAATTCTAAACTTGAGGTCTCGAAATCAAGTTCGTGGAAAATGACTTCTTTCTCAAAAACTACGTCAGTTCAGAGGGAGCTGTTGTTTTATACAATCAACCTCTCCCCATTACTTGTTAACAAGTGAGATTTTATGGTGATAATTATTCTGAGTAATTACTAATAGTGTCCACTACCTTTAAGAGGAATATCAATTTTTACTTCTGCTCCCCTGGGTTCTTTCACTGTAAATAATTTGTCTTCTTGTAACCCCATTACCAAGAGTGGTTTTTAACCTTCTTTGAGGCGAATTTGCATTTTTTTTTTTTATGAAGATTTTGTTATTATAAAATTAAGTCCATGAAGGTTTTTGTCTTGCATCGAAATGATTTCACTTGGAGAACAAACAGATTATGTACCATAGAGCAGCTGCCATTCGATCGCCTATACCAACAACATAATGAACAATGGAACTGTAGTACATCCAAGGCCATGCATAATCGAACAACGGGGTGATCGAGCGCTTGGTGACTTCACAATAGCGCTGACCGGTCAACTCGACCGGTCAACGGGCGGCTGCCAGACGGGAGACTGACCGCTACAATATCGGTCAAGCTAAAGCGCCAAACAAATCACGGAGTAACAAGGCATGATATTCTTCCCTCTGATTTCATGTTTTGTTTAAATTTTCCTCAGAAAAAAAATCAGCATTATTAGGTCAGCTCTTGTTCTTATTTCGCGTATGCCTACTTCTTTTTCAAGGGCAGAATATCACGCTGTGAATAAAGTCACACGGGCGGTTTCCGTCTCGTTTTAGACTCTGCCGACACTAGTAAAGCCCACATGCCAGGCCGCATTTGTTTTTGTCTGTAATATTAAATTAACATCCTAAAAAAATGTCCTGCTTCTTTTATGTAGGATTTCCTTTTTTTTATTTAGGAAAAACGTCCCTATTGAAAAGCACTTCGACAGTGGCAATTGTCATGTGCAGAAAAAATGCCACCCGGCGCGTCCCAGTTATGATTTTCAATTGGTCGATTCTGCTGGCAAAACAGTCCAGTAAAAAAATTTGAAAAAAGGTTGTTGGTTAATTCATGGAGGTAGATGTCAACAACATGCACACTTTTGCCCTTGATAGATCATGCAGCACACGTCAAGCTTGAAACAAGATGATTACAAAATACAACTCTAATTTTATAACCGCTGTCTTACGCAGCCAATACGCACGATCTTTGTTGTTCTTTTGAAGACCACTGCACAAATGAGTCAAAACGTATACTAGGATAGATCCCAAAGAGCAATCGTTGAATTGATTGGACCTGAACAGGATTTCACAAAGAGTTAGGACTTGTCTTATCTCGAGTTAGTTTGTCATTAAAGGCAGTGTACAGTATTGGTAATTACTCAACATAATTATTGGCATAAAACCTTTCTTGGTGACGAGTAATGGGGAGAGGTTGATAGTATAAACAGTGTGAGAAACAGCTCCCTCTGAAGTGATGTAGTTTTTGAGAAAGAAGTAATTTTCCACGAATTTGATTTCGAGACCTCAAGTTTAGAATTTGAGGTCTCGAAATCAACCATCAGAAAGCACACAACTTCGTGTGACAAGGGTGTTTTTCTCTTTCATTATTATCTCGCAAATTCGGCGACCGATTGAGCTCAAATGTTCACAGGTTTGTTATTTTATGTATAATTATGTTGAGATACACGAACTGTGAAGACTAGTCTTTGACAATTACCAATAGTGTCCACTGTCTTTAAGGCAGGGTATTTTTTATTTTTTTGTAGGCCCCCTAATATTATCAAAGCACCAGTATCCTCACTTGGTGAATCGCAATTGAAAGAAAGAAATTTGTTGATAATTTACTGCAAACAAGGACGGTTTGCACGGGGCGGACACAACTGCATCTCATGCAAATGTGTCCGGGCGGACACAATTGCATTATGTAGCACCGTCCGGGCGGACACGATTGCATATGCAAAACCGTCCGGAGGATATTATTGCATATGCAATAATGTTCTCCGGATAATATTGCATATAGGACATAATTGCATGCGACAACGGCCTGTGTGGCCAAAGATTACACCAGGAAGTTGCGGCCTTTGTTTACCGGATGTTAAAACATAATTATACAGGTATTATGATATGACCAGGCGGGAGTATAAAAGATGGACCCCTGGGGCCGAACAGGGTTAAGTCGGTCTGACCAACGAGTTTTTTTAGATATAAAAAACAATCGCCTTTTGAAGCACACGTTATATAGCTGATGGAAGGGGTTGTTGTGATTTGAATGGTTGGTGTCGGATTTATGAACCCAGATAATTTTAATAATTTCATCCTAGTTTTAAAACGTTGTACGATTATGAAGCCGTTGACTGTATTTAGGATTTCCCAAGCCAATGCGAGATCGAAATTTAATTGTTAAAGAATGAAAGAAACAATTGCATTCCGATATTACGCAATAGGCCTGCGGGCGCAGAGCACCATCAGCTTATTAATACAAAAAAACAACATTGATGTAATACTTCCTAAATCCATTTGAAAATACTTTTCTGAATGTTATCTGTCAAAATTCAATGAGAAGCTCCGACAAGTGGGCTGTCGAATTTTACACCGCGCCACACAGGCACGAGGTTTGACCAGTCAGCACACTCACCGGACGACAGAAGTCCGGTGGTCTACTCATTTGAATAATAACACCTCATTTTGTATGCCCTGCCTACAATATTCAACTAATATTTTGTTTTCCACCAAAATGTTATCTTTGAGTCTGCTCTCTCAAGTTGGTTGAGTATCGATAAATAGGCCAAATTACCCAACAACGGGATAAACCTTATCCCAGTGATTCAGCTAAAGATGTCTGTGTGTGTGTGTGTGTGTGGGGGGGGGGGGGGGGGGTGATAAAACGGTAAATGGGAGTCGGGTATTTTAAAATAAATTAATGGCTTGGTAAAAACGTTGAGCTACAACCCCTTTAGTCTGGTAGAACGTTACCTCATCATAGCCTCCTGCATTTTATATATTATTTTTCAAATTGCCCTCAAAAAATGGTAGGAAAGTGCTAATTTATTGTATCTTCATAAATGACCAGTGTGTTCGGTTGTTCAAAGAAGGTAATTGGACTTGTTGACAACTAATTTCATGTACATGACCAAAGCACTGAACAGCGGAACGAAGTTTTTTTGTCATCAAACAACAGAGATTATCAACAGCGTGTTAAGTCTCGCAAATCCTCGCGAGATCTCGCCATATATTCATGTGCTCTTTGTACTCAAGGCATGACTTTCGTTCCATATTCATAGAGTACACTTCGTGCGTATTATTTGCGTGCATAAGAAATTGCTTTGTGTGTCGTCGGCCGCTGAGTGCTCGTGTATGCTAGGCCTGGCAGCCTACGGCTGGTGCATCAGTGGTCGCCTAGTCTTTACACCAATCCGGCGAGATTTTCCCCACTTTTCCCAGCCGTAAGCCACTTTTTTATTTATGATATACACTGCCGAAGAAACACACAACAACCTGTGCAATCTACAGCCATGCATTTGAAGTAAAAGTGATATTTCGAGCCTAGTTTTTGTACCCGTGTCGTTCGGGAAAATTTGTAAAAATACCGTACAGAGAGGAGCCAGACCGCCGTCGCCCAGCGCCTGTTCACCCTTGCCAGCATCCAGCACGCGGGGGCTTTGAGGACTGTGTGATGGCCGTCTGTGGGTCGCGAATTGCGGCCAGACAAATGGCTTTTACGGGGACACCTCGAGATCACGCCATTCTTAGTGCAACCCAGACATTCTACCAGAATGCTGCTACAGCTTCGAGTTTATCAAGGCGAGATTTTGAGCCGGATAGACCGATTGGTTATGGTGCTTTCGGCGTGGTATGGTGAGTTTAGCCTCTGCTTTCTTTGTTCTCATGTTGCTCCCTGCCCGATGATAAGCCATAGTTGACCGTAATGTGTTTTCCATCCCCGTTCCCAGAGCCGTTGAGGCCATAATCTTTGCCCATTTAATCTCAACTTTTACACTGACAGTTCATACTAATCAACAGCTTTAATTCTACAGCTTTATCTTGCAAAAGAGACCAAAATATTAAACGAATCGGCCATGCTTTCCATTATTTGTAATCATTTTTTTTCCGTGAGCATGCTCAACGGGTCGAGAATTATCCGGCCTTCGCCTAGCCTTTGTCCGTGCAAAGGCCGCGATGCAGTACACGTATTAAAAGGCCCTTTGTTCATCCGCACACGTACACAATATACTGTGGTTTTTCTGATCACAGCTAGCTCAGGAGACAAGGAAAATTGTGCAAATGTAAAAGAAAGAACTGTTTGTCTTGATTAAGATGAAATATATTTAATTGAAATCAAAGCATACAGGTCTAGTTATAAATTCCAATCTACTTGTTGATGTAGCATATTTTTTCTGAATAACACTTGACACAAACGCAGTAGGTCAGTAGGTACACAGTACAAACAATATTACTCATGTATTTGTTATGTGTGTGCAGCTGGTCTTCGGTCAAGACTTTTTTATAGGAAGAGTATTTATAGTTACTTTAAAAACACTTAGTGAGAAATTATAAAACTATAATACAGTTAGCTGCGATAACGTACAACTATACAATACAATCAACAATCAAGCCAAACTTTTTATGAATGCTTTTAAGTTTTAAACTGAATCATCACTTTTGATTTTGTTATTTGGAAACATATCAAGTTATTTCAAAATAAGATATCTAGCCAAGTTTTATGATTTCCACTTGCTCTAATAACTGGCTAGGTGGGCCTAATTTAGCCAACTTAATACAATGGTTAAATAAACTTTATTGAAACTGAAGATGTTAAACCATGGTTAAACCATGATTGATTAAAATAACACTTGATTGAACCCATAATTGAACCATGATTGAACAAAATTTACAAATTAAAAAACATCATTGCATTGTCAGTTTTAAAGTTAATATATTTAAATGGCTTTCAGAGTTTTTTCCACATCTGGACCCCTTAACAAACAAACAAACAAACAAACAAACAAACAAACAAAGGGAAAATACACCCAAACTTGTTAACTAAAAAATTAGGGGAAAATGTAGGGCTTTGTATTTGAAACTTCTCTAAAAATAACTAAATTGACAATGCATACGTAGCTTATGCCAAAGATGGTTATTGCTTCACATTTCGACCACATAAGCATCTAGGGCTGACAAATTTCTTAAGAAATGATCAATCATAAACTTTTAATTCATCTTATAACAAACATGGTTATAAATTGTTATAACTTTTTAAAATGGTATTGACTACTTAATGTGAATGCAAATTGTTCACATGCTGTACCCCCAAACCACTATGACCCAACAAAGAGGTGAACATATAGCCAGGAAGTACTTTTGAATGGAAGTATAGCTAGCTGTGTAGGCCATTTGTACTGCTCTGGTCACTGTGAATGAATCATTGGGCATCCTTTGTTATTCCAGTTGGTTGTTTAGTGTTGTGTTAATGGTTCAACTCCTACAATGTACCCATTGCAGAGTAACCAGTGTGGTGGTCCTCCTGAGCCTACGCAAAACCACACTCAGTATGAGTTGATCTTTTCTGAAATAACTTTTTTTAACAACAACAAAATAACCAAAAACCTCAAACAAACAAATGAGTAATCAATTGAAGGTTGTGATTAGACATCTTTTAGAAATTCATGTCCCTCAGTGAGTGCCCATAAAAAAAAACCAATGACATAGGCCCACTTCCGTTTTAGAAAAACCAAAACATGTTGGTTGACAATTCTGGATTTTGGGTGCCATAAAAGAAATCCTCATAAGGTTTTCACATTGTATGATGTTGTTGTTTTAATGAATCACATACAGTTACTTCAAAGTAGCCACCTCTGCCAGCCGAACATGGCTTGTAGGTAGAGCAAACTTCAGGATTGATATTTTCAACTAACTTTGGACAGTGTTCTATCGTTCCTGAATTTTGTTTACAAACATGTGTTAATACTTTTTAATAGAACTTCAATGAATGCTGGTAAAACTTTGTAAAAGAAAGACACAAATTACATTCTCAAAAAGAAAACCAAGTGCTCTTTCTCCAAAGAATGTTTAATTTGCACTGAACTTCACCCAGCACAGTGTGATGATGCCTTAAAAGTTGTCACCGGTGCAAAGAGTGTAGAATTGACAGACATCCATTAAAGCTTTTTAGAGCCACCAAGGGGCGCCAACTCAGTTGGACCGTGGACACTACCTTTGAATAAACCATTAAAATACAGAACATGGCGCTTTAAAATCCAACTCTGCTTTTTTAGTTGGCTCTTTAGTCTCATATTTATAGGACACTCTCCTAAAATGTGCTGTAATGGGTCCCATGAAATAATTGTCATCTTTTGTTCATTCGTGCTCTAAACATTGTTTTTGCAACATAATGTACGCAACCACAATCAGTCATCATTATTGTTTGTACTTCATTCCATTTAAAAAATCTTGCACAGTACACCCTCATTGTTCATACAAGGTTTGTGTAATACTGGTGGGGGGGGGGGCTGGCTGCCATGTCCCCTGTGCATTATCAATTATTATTGTGATTAGTGGTTCTCATTTACACAAAATGGGGCTTGACTAATTTGTCCTTCCAACCCCAGTTTGGTTTCTTTGACTGGGAGAAAGTCAAGGTAAACTGCATCATGATAAAGACTGGGCAGTAATTACCAAAAATACTCATATTGAAAGACTTGCCGTACATATATGTGAGAGAATGTAGCTAAAATAGGCGTGTATTCACACCAGAGTGGGGTTTCATTTTACAGCTAGGCTAGGGGGAAGAACCTTGTACTCCGCGTGAGAACAGAGAACAAAGCATTCACACACACAGGGATGAGAATGCTCGTTCATTGGTGACTGAATTGCATCAGTAAAGCTTGACTGTGTCCTTCATTCTCTCCTCCTCATCGTGGCTCGCTCGCTAAATTGCTATCCTTTGTCATCGGCTACAACACCGGTACTGACTTGTTGCAAGCAAAGAGTTGCATGGATGGTGCAAATTAATTAATTTATTTATTCATAGAGAAAAGTTTTGCCGAACTGGCCTGGGAAATGAAATTCAGACATATCTGGGGCAGGTAATTCAAATGTCGAAAAAAAGTTGGGAATTGTTGTATGAGCAGAAATGAGTGCACTGTACTTAATTTAGGTAAAGTGTGCTGAAATGTCATACTAGCGTAGAGCATGGACCGTTTCTTGCTCTGTGTAACTCAATGCCTGTGTCCACTTGTAGATCATTGATGGATACTCTTTGATTTGGAAAGTGGAGAGAATGAATGGGGTGACAAGGTTTTGAATGTGCACACTACCGCTGGCGTTTTACTCCCTTTATTGGCGATTCGTTGTGGGGTCCAATTTGCTCAGCCTGAGGGCATTCCTTCACGTAATGTGTACAGCCAGAAGGTAAATTTGAACAAGTGTACCTGTTGGATCTGTCCATTTCAATTGGGACCCCCCCCCCCCTGATTCTATTTTTAGCTACAACATTTTCCATTGATACTCCTCCCACAAAAATGATTGTAGATCTGTAATTAATGCTACCAGCCGTTGATTTCACCAAACTCTTCCTAACTTAGGATTCATCTTATGACTTAGGAGGGGTTAAGTTCCGTATCGAAATACGTAGGACGAATTGAACCCATCCTAAGTAAGGACGGGCTACTCGTCCTAACTCGAGTTAGGATTAATCCTAGCGTTTCGTGAAATTGGCTGCTGGATAATTAGCAGCCTGAATATCTTCCAGAAATGTTCTCAATGTCATTTTTACTTTCATGGTGACTTTTTTGCGTGATGTATAGCAAGAAGGTAAATTTGAACAATTAGACCTATGTACCTGTTGGATCTATCCATTCCATACCTCCCCCCTTTCCTAGATATGGATTATATACATGGGATGAGCTACTTTCCATTGACATTCCCACGAAAGATTGGTTTAGATTGGTAGCCGGACAATTAGCAGGAAAACCTTCCAGAAATTTTTTACACTGTCATTTTTACTTTCATTTAGGTACGAGCATGGTGTATGATGATATATTTTAGAAAAACCCCAACTTTATGAAGACCATGGTGGTACAAAAGGAACACATTGAAAGCAAGGAAATAAAGTTTCTCAGAAATCATGTTATTTTGAACGTGTTTACACGTCCTGATCTTCAAGAAAACAGGATATCTGTAGGTTGGGATTGAAAACAATTTTTTTTAGGGGCTGTTTGTTTCTACTTTGACTTTTGTAGAGCTAGCCAAATTTGCTTTTCAAACCATTAACATTAGAATCAAAGCATGGGACGCATGAGAGAACTTTATTAGAGTATTGACTGATATTGATTAGGCCCACACTATTGATTTAAATGTGTCTGGAAGGATAATTTTCCATCATGGGTTAAATCTGCATGTTTCTTTTCTTGTTTTCTTTTTTTCTTCGAACATGTAGGACTATATGGATGGTTGTATCTGGTTGTATTAAGTGTACTATTATACTTTTACACTCAGTCAGCAGTCAGTGTTTGTTCGGAACAAAGGCGTGATGCCTGCTGGTAGTGGTCTGGTGTTAAGCAGTGCATTTTGGTTGAAGTGCCAAGTTATGTAACCTTATCACACCAATTACCTTAGTATTAGTCAGGCCAGACAGTGCACAAGAAAAGCTTGTGAGGCATGTGTTAGTGTTAAAATGCTTTTTTTTTTTTAAACCACAAGAAGCTCAATGTACAAACTGCATCAAGTAACAATTATGTGACTCTTGCCTGTCACGTTTGCCAAAGAGCTCAACAGCCTGGTGTTCCGGTAGGCCATGAGGCAAGCACAAAGAGTTCCCTTTTGGGCATAAAACATAACAATCTGACATTTTGATGTTGCAGTACCTGATTCTATTGGGTTTTTTGTTTGTTTTTATGCATGGACACCGTGCACTGACGTCAAACTAGTAGGCTACTGTCTGTCCATGGTGTGCCATTTTGCATGTAAAGACCATGTGTCTTACGTGAGCACTGCACAGTAAACACACGTGGAATGCGACTCTCAAAATGGCATTTAACCAAAATGGCATAAAGAGTTGGCACTGGTGATGACGTCAGGATGTCAGTCAATAGACCAGGCTTGATATTCCTCCCACGTTAGTCTTTTTTCCATTTTTTTTTACTCTTGGAAAAATAAGAAAAAATTCTCGTTATTAAGGCCTGAAGTGAAAAGTCTAAGGCCTACACCTCTGTTGGTCAGCCCTTGCACTGCACTCCATAAAGTGTTCACTTTTTTCCCCAAGACCAAATAATGCCTGTTTGATAGACTTTACTGAACCCACTTTTTAGGCAGCAGGGAAAAAACACTAATCTAAAAGTAAAGGTGTGTGAATTGATCCGAACCAGAATTGATTCTAATGGAAACAAAGGAAAATGCTGATTGCAAACATCTAACGACCAACCAACATTACCTGTGGTGGTGTAACTTAAATGCTAAATTGTGACTGAAACTGTGAATGTAAAGTACATGAAGGACACCAAAAAACCTATTGATTTGAAGTGTGGTTTATTTCCTTTTACCATGATAACACAATGCATCATGTATTGGAAAGGTTTTTTAAGACCAGGCACAAAACTTACAAACCATACATTGTTCAGTGTATCCATAGATAACTATGGTGTATGCAAGTCCATTCTAAGTCTAACAACATTTAGTCCTAATCTGTAATTAACATGAAAAGGACGCCGAGCCAGCACCAGAGCAAAGTGGGAGCCTCCAAAAAGAGCCTAAGAATTAACTTTTTGTTGTTTAGTCCCAAGCCTTTGAGAATAAGCCCAGCATGACTGATGGGGGCATTGTTCACCAATGCTGGGGACCCAATAGCGTAAATATTGAACTTAGCCACTTTGGGCAAGACTTGCACGTATACACAGTGTTTGCCGGGGCCCAGGTGTGAGGAAAATTTCCCAGGCAGTTTTTTGTTGTGCTGTGTGGCTTCACACCTAGATTAAGGGTACAGGATCAGGCTTTTAAAGACTGGACAGAGGTTCAGGATCTTCTGTATGGTGTAAAAGGGGTCAGTAGTGTAATTGCTCTTCTATGAATGGATACAGTGCAACCATGGAAGACCTTGGTGAATGGTGAACTGTAATTATCTCCTATGTGTTGCACATAATACACACTGTGCTTAGTGAGCACAATTTTTTTTTAATTATCAGTTGTTATCTAGGAACAAAATGTGCACTGGTGTGTAGAATTTTATCTTTTGAGAGGGCAAGGCCATTTCTTTCATGCAAAGGGCACTTCCATTGAATGGAAGTTCAATGTTCAGTGTTCAGCCGCCAAGCGAGAAGCCATAGTCGCAGAAACCTGAAAACTAATTGTATGTGAATTGTGAACAAATATTTCACTTCTTACATAAAACGAAATTTCCTGTACAAAGAAAAAAAATTAATTTAGAGCATAAGTTTTCATGTTTTCCCCTTAAAAAACAAGGTTGCATAAAAGTAACTAAGATTCCAAATAAAAGAAGACTTCGCATTAAAGGCAGTGGACACTATTGGTAATTACTCAAAATAATTTTTAGCATAAAACCTTTCTTGGTGACGAGTAATGGGGAGAGGTTGATGGTATACAAAATTGTGAGAAACGGCTCCCTCTGAAGTGACGTAGTTTTCGAGAAAGAAGTAGATTTCCCTGAATTTGATTTCGAGACCTCAGATTTAGAACTTGAGGTCTCGAAATCAACCATCTAAACGCACACAACTTCGTGTGACATGGGTGTTTTTTCTTTTATTATTATCTCGCAAGTTCGATGACCGATTGAGCTCAAATTTTCACAGGTTTGTTATTTTATGCATATGTTGAGATACCCAACTGTGAAGGCTAATCTTTGACAATTACCAATAGTGTCCACTGCCTTTAACTGTTGCCGCTTGTTCAAAATAAAGATGAATCTTACATACATGTACATAGCATGGCCACACATGTGGTACAGTCATTTAATTTTAATTGAACCAGTTCCCCAAACATCTAGGCCATTCAAAGTTCACCAGTCGTATGAATCTGTATTCCATAAAAAAACCACCAACCAATTGTATC
Source organism: Asterias rubens (assembly GCF_902459465.1). Lineage (NCBI taxonomy): Eukaryota > Metazoa > Echinodermata > Asteroidea > Forcipulatida > Asteriidae > Asterias > Asterias rubens. Next base: position 6,756,925 of record NC_047066.1, on the reverse strand, counting down.
CAAGTTGAGTGTAATTGATAACCAATCCTTACCAGTACCGGTACAATAAATAATTAAATGTTTGTGTAGTATTTTCGCCCCACTCAGTCAGTCCTCCACTTCTCTGATTAATCATTACAATTCGATATCTGCGTTTATGAAGCACCGACGAAGCCCAATAGCACCAGACTAGTACAGTTCCATCTCAAGGCTTGGTGATAATCAAACATTGACTCAGCTATATTGGTCCGTAATTAGCTCGGACTGTGTTCCATGTCGTAAGGACCAGAGAAGCACTATCTAATTCCGGGTCATCTTGCGGTGGATGCTTCTATGAACAATATGAATGAACGCATCTACCCTCGACCCAGCTTTTAGGGTCACGTCTAGGCCAGGCAGGTCGAAGCCATGTTGGTTGATTAGACTGTGGTGTTTGATGTACACATCATGGACGCCATCCATCGGTGTATGGTCTCAGCACAAATTTACCTCAGACCCTCTGCGTACGGCATTGTAGTACTATGATGAAGATGAAACGTTTTAATTCGTTGGAATCTAGAATATTTCAAAACATGTCAGCTGATATTATAGGAATACTGGACCATTTTGTGTGGACATGTGTCTGGGAACACTTTATTGATTGATACACTGAACCTGTGTGTGTGTCTACACTTAAGTTTAGGTTTGTTTGGGTATTAAAAAAAAAAAAAAACAGGTCATCATTCTTTGCCTTCGTATTTGCTTTTTCTGTCCAGTCGTTTGCTGTCACTTTGATACAGCAGCTTGGAGTAACTCCTGACAAAATTTCCTCAGTTCAACGACGGCAAATTAAAATACTGTTGTAATTTTAGCATCACAATCCAATTTGATATACTACCAAATTGTCACTGCCTTTGGCTCAACACTATTTACATGACAGCAATTTAATTTAGCAAGGATCCCTTGCTTTATTTTAGCATGATTGTGAAACTTTACAAATTGCACTTTGTGTGCAAGGACAACGATGTATGAAATATTCTCAATTTTTTTTTAAAGATCCGGACAAAATCTTCCACAAGCAAAAGTTAGGGAGATAGATTTGCGAAATCATCATGTGAAGGCAACTTAGGAGTTTAAGTCAGCACTAAGTTTCGACCAGTTTATGTGTTTTCAAGCCATAGTTGACCGCAGTGAATGATTTTCCTTTGTACAGCCTAGAAATTGCTGCTCAAAATTCATCATGTTGTGCATTCAAAACACGTGCAGTGTGGATATTTTGCTGAAACTTATCCCCTGGAGCTGTACCTTTAATTCGCTCGTCGGATTTACAGTTGATCATTGTTGTGTTGAGCATGGAATGTGACGGGCATAATGATTAATTTCAAACTCATAAACAATGGATTCCGGCATGAACAAGATCCACCTATTCTTCCACCATTCTCCTTAAAAGCACCATTCATCAATTTCAAGCAGCTTGTGTGATGCAATTTCACACTATTCATAGTTTGCCCTTAAAAAGACATGTCAAAATCATGATAAGTGTAAGCCAAACTTGGTAAATGGCAAAAATGATTATACTATTCATGATGCAAGAGTTACATCATTTGAATGTACTTTTGGTATTCGCCCTTTGTCGATGAAAACATCAGAATAATAGCCTTAAAAACATTTTCCCAAAGTGCACACTTCTCTTAGAACTTCTTTTCTCACTGGAATGCTAACACTAGCATTCACCCAAACCCCCCCCCCCCCCCACCTCCAATGATAAGTTCAGAGTAGCTTACCATTCCACTAAAAATGTCACCAAGTGGGCGTCAGTCTCCACGTCTTCAGTACATGAGAGCACGTTGGCCTCGGTTCGTCTTTACTCTCCCCCTCATCCCCAGTCCGTTGAGCGAACACCCTCTGGCCAAGATGACGTTCCCATCCATGAGATGGTTGGGTCTCTTACACTAAAGTCGCTAATGGGGATTGAGTATTGTAAAACAATGCACCTGGAGGATTTAACAGGTGCGCCGTGCGTATCTCATTTCGACGGCAAGTGATCTCTGGAGCGGTGGCGTTATAATTCAGTGTATAATTGAGCATCCAAAGTAAATCCCCCTCGATGCTGCAAGCAATCTCACATGGCGTAAATAGAAATCACAGTTTTACATTATTATAACTTGACTCGGAATATGGTTCTGCAGAGTGAATGTGTTGTTCAGAAATTATCAAAATCGGCAAATTAATATCCAGACTAGACCTTTTCTGTTCGGTGAATGTCAGTGTCATGGAACACGTGACTTCTCTGGTAATACAAGTACTAGTTGTAGACCTATACTTCGTCTGGAAGTTATTTTGTACATGTTTACAAAGGGTTTACACAAGTAGTTTATCAACTAATGTACTTGTAGTGCAAACAGGAGTTAAGAATAAGAAGTGAAAGAATATAAAAAATTGAACAAACGTTTCTTTGGAGGGAAACAAAAGGCAAAATCAAACAATACTCTCCATAAACAAATCGGTGATGATATGCAGTAGATGACATTTCCCTTGCTGGGACAAGACCAAGAACTCCGACAGCGTAAACTTTTCTCCCAGCAGTGCCAACACTTATGTATGATTTATGTAATGTTTCCTCCTGCATCAAATCAAATAATCATGTATGCCCAGAAAAATAACACTTGTACCGACCGACGGCAGTAGTTTCGTCCTGTTACTCATGTTTGGCTTGACGTTCCTGCGCAGCAAGTACTAAAGGCCATCGTACAATCCAGGGAAAGTTTATATCCTTAATCTTATACAGAGCTTCATTATGCAGTCAACAAATGGCAGTGCAGCCAGGCACAGTGTTTCAGCCTGGAAATCTGTGTAGTGTCTTTTTATGTTTTTATAATAAAGTTGTTTCTGAACAGAAATTACAGACAAAAGTCATCAATCTTATTTCTCTGATGGCATGCAGTGAACGATTTCCTTTCATAGCCATGCAAGCAGAGTGCTACAAAAACTTACCAGTTGCTGTTCTCAAGAATCATCAATTCCTACTCAATATTAGCATTCAGGGTGTACAACAAAATATTCAGTTAAAATAGGTTGCTGTGCAAAATTGCTCGACAACAAAATTGTTTCCTGACTTTTGTTTGGCACCAAATTACGTAAACTAAGGTTTCCAAATCCACTGTTTCTAGCTGATATAGTCATCAACAGTGTAAATTTTGCAAGAAAATTGTTTTGTATTATGCGTTAAGAAAAAAACATCAAACACCAGCCAAACTCGTTAAAGTACACAGGTTTGACGGATTACCCCAAACCCTTCCATAAATCAACTCTAATTATAAATCAGAAGATTGGGGGGGGGGGGCACGTTGTTGGATCATTGCCTACAATGTGTCTCGCCAATATCTTGATTCTTAGCTTGTGGTTTGCTCTCTAAATAAACTGGAGAAAGATGCAGTCGGCCATTTCTCAATTTTCTTGTCGTTTTTCTTTTCTCCACCCTCTGTAGGTCGGTGACAGATCCGCGAGACGGTAAGCGGGTGGCTCTTAAGAAGATGCCCCATGTCTTCCAGAATCTCATCTCATGCAAGAGAGTCTATCGGGAACTTAAGATGCTCTTTTTCTTCAATCATGATAATGTGAGTACCTCCTGCTTGCGTCAATCAGAAAATTTATTCTTGACGATTTTGATTTCTGTTTTGGCTACAAAAATTGCTTTGATGAGGAAAACAACTAATTACAATGCATTACAAATTGATAACTTTGCACCAGGATGATGCTGTTATGCACATACCAATAGTAACAACTAATTACAATGTATGCTCTTAAATTAACTTGCAGGCTGCATTTTATTTCTTACAGTGTGATGAAGTATTAAGTAATAATATGTAATGCCAAGGACCCCAGGGTAGGGTCCCAGAGCAGAGACTGCTGCTCTAAACTTAAATCTTATTCAACAACTATTGGTGGGGAACCATCGTGGGAGGAAATTGAATATTCTGCTCATCAAGTGCCTTTTCGACTGGTAGCCCGTTGCTGCTGTAAACAAAACTCAGAAAATGAATACTTTTCTATTTAAAAGGGCAACACTGTGTGTATGTAATCTCTCTTGGGGTCCATAAGCTTCTTCTGGACGATTCAAAGCAATTTCTTTCATGTAGGAAAAGGAATTAAATTAGTAAAATACATCTTTCTTTTGAAATATTTTAAGGCACGGCTGAAACAAAAGACTAGAGCCACAGAGTACACAGAGACAATTTTATAATCAGCTCTACCTGCCTCTGTGTTTCAATGATTAATTAAAGGCCGTAGAAATAAACATAAAATTCCTTGAATAGTTGTTATTGTCTCCACTGCTAGTAGCTGCGGTATTGCTGTTCCCCTGCACATGGTTTCAGTGTTCAGGCTGACAGGTCACTGACAGGTCACTGACCTCTGTGACCCCTTAGCAGTGGCACAAGCTGTAGCAGTGGTCTGTGGCTTTAGCCAGAGGTTTTAGTCTCATTGAATCCTTAACAAACTGAAAACCTTTTTCATTTATTTTTACATGTCATAGAAAAATTCAGACAACCTGTTTTACAATTCCAATCCATCACATGTTGTGTTTGAGATATTCTAGGTTAGAACCATGTAGTAATAATTTTGTTATTATTTTTGAAACTACATGTAATTGCACAATGTTGCACTAGAGCACTGTTTGGGAGTTACTGAGCGAGTGTTATGACTGTATTAGCCAGTGGTCCATGAGGGTATTTGATGCCACACTGTGCCCCGTATTTATCATTCAAGACACTAATCATCTAATTTAAAGGCTAGTAATGAGTGTTTCTGAGCTGCTGCAGTGTGCACAAACTTTCAAATTTGGAGGCAGAAAAGTTGCCTTTACGCAATTTTGTAAACACACCCCCAGACCTCACTAGAACAGTATGTTTTAAAGCAGTGGACAATATTGGCAATTACTCAAAATAATATTGTCATAAAACCTTACTTGGTAACGAGTAATGGGGAGAGGTTATTAAACATTTTGAGAAACGGCTTCCTCTGAAGTAACGTAGTAAGTTTTCAAGGAAAGAAGTAATTTTCCACGAATTTTATTTCGAGACCACAGAATTAAACTTTGAGGTCTCGAAATCAAGTATCTGAAATACACGGCTTCGTGTGACATAAAACTTGGGTGTTCTGTTCTTTCATTATTATCTCGCAAAATTCGACGTCGATTGAGCTAAAATTTTCACAGGTTTGTTATTTATGCATTGTTGAGATACAGCAAGTGAGAAGACTGGTCTTTGACAATTACCAATAGTGTCCAGTGCCTTTAAACCATAGTACACGTATAGTTATGACGTTGGGACTGTGCTCATTACATTGATTTTCTATTCGATACAGCCAATCTCTTCATTCATCTGCCTCCACCCCCAACCAACATCCCACCACAAATTTGACTGGAATAGAGAGGTGTTTCTCTGGGAAAACATCTCCAAATATCCCCTGGCGTTCATTCGGTCTTCTCGGTGGAAGAAGGAGCCAGTTATCCCGGGGGGTATTAAATGTCTTGATTTCACGGAAAACAGAAAGTAGATAAAAATGCTGAATTGCTTAGATCTGCAATTAAGTGTTGTCATTTTCTTTGGAAGGACATGAAATATATTTTTTAAAGGACTATCGTACGGCAGTTTGCTCAGAATTCCGGCAACATTGTAGTGTTGACTTTTGTGGTGAAAAGGCATAGAAAATAGAACTCATGAGAAACAAACCACATTGAATGATTGATTACATCGCACTACACAAGATGTATAGATCAGTTGCTTCTGAAAATAACCATTTTGCTACTCAATATTAGCAGAAACAGAAAACAAAAAATTCACAGTGGGTTTACAGAAGGTAATGGTCAAAGACTTCTCATGAAATATAATTCCATGAAATGTTTTACTTTTTGAGAAAACATTAGAACAATTATCAATTCTGGACAACGAGAATTACAGATTTATAGTAAACACCTGTCATGACTCGGCGAAACGCGCGAAAACAAGGGTGGGTTTTCCCGTTATTTTCTCCCGACTCCCTTGACCGTTTGAGCCTAAATTTTCACAGGTTTGTTATTTTATATATAAGTTGTGATACACGAAATGTGGGCCTTGGACAATACTGTTTACCGAAAGTGTCCACTGGCTTTAATATGCACAACACATGTTCAGTCCAAATATTTCACTGTGCAAAATTTACGAAATCATTCCCTGAAAGTTTTTGAAAATCTTGTTCAATACAGTGAATCGTGATTCAGATTCAAATGTTTTCATTTCTAATCAACAGGGGGGCAATTCAGAAAAAAATAATTTCACAGGATGCTTACTACCATTACCATCTTTATAACAAAATAAGCTTTCAGATCGTTTAATTGCATAACTAACTTTTTGACAGAGTCATATAACCAAATGATGTAACCTGGTCTCTACCTTTATTGCCATTTTGTTTGCCGCCTACTGTAGGCCCCTAAATGTATTCAAATATAAGACTTAAAAGGTGTCTATACTCATGCAAGGGTCTAGGGAGATAAAAAAGTGAGGAGAAAGGGTTAGTGGTGTAGAAAAGTGAAGATTTTCATTTTCTTGTCAGGGATTAGGAGGGTATTGGGTTGAAGAGGACCATCGGAGTGTCGAGTGGCCATGTTGGATTCCCAGTGATTGCCCACTTGAAATGGTGTTCCCCTCTCTTAGATAGAAGCATGCATTCTTGCCCTGGTTTGAATCACAAATTGATGGAAGGTAGGCCTGTATGCTTCAAATTTTGAAAAGGGCAAGGGCACTAAGGCATTTTCTCCTTGGTAAAGGGCACCCTAGATGAGAAAATTGTAAATTTCTACTGTCTTTCAATGTCACGGAGGTAATGACCAAGGGGCATGGAGACAATCGCCCTTCGTTGCCTCCGTGAAGTATCAGCCCTGGGAAGACAATTTTGGTCAAGAAAAAATAAGCTTGTACAGAAGATGATCATCCAGAGAGAACTTCACCCATTCCATTCTTTACAAAGTCATTTTTTAAAATAATTTTCTGCTTCCACGCTTTTTTATTCCAAATTTATTCGAGATGTGGAAGGATGGGCTGATTTTAGGTACAGTTTAATAGTGAAAATTTGCAATCTATTTTTCTTTGCGGATGCACATACATGTAAGAATAAAAATTCTGGAATGTATTTACTAGTGTATTTACAAATGTGGACGAAATATTGGATTTTTTGGGAAATATTTTGCTGATTGCAATGCAAGAACAATTAAGGTTAGTTGCCTACAAATAGACCAAGGCCTAGAGCTATTACGTGAAGTATAAATACTATCGTATTGTGGTTCCTTGGAGATTCTTGCACGAGGACGCTCGATATCTAAAATTGGTTTTTGAACCAAGTAAATGAATAAAAGCCAAGGCTGATCAACTTGGGTGATACACAATACCCAGATTTATCATAAATTGCTGAATGCATACATGTACACGTGCGTACATGTTTGATTCAACCAAAATTTTCTTTAACATTTCCAAAGTCAATCCCCTAGGGCCAGTTCTGTATAGCCTGCAAGAAGATGGTCTTTTAGCAGCGTTTTTACTTACAACATTGCGTATGACAGCAAAGCAAAAAGCATGCTAACACAGGCTGTTGCAGGGCCAAATTTCATAAAGCCTGTAAGCACAAAAACTTGTCAAGCACAGAAAAGTATTGCTTAGCAGGAACAGGTTACCAGCCTAAATAACATTAAGTTTGCCTTGTTTGTGGCTGGTGCCCTCCACTTTTACCTAGCAAAGACAAATTTGTCAAGCAGTATTTTCTGCCAAATAGAACAGCTTTATGGAATTGGGCCCAGATGAGTGAACTAATTACCCAAGTGTCCAACTGAGTCCAATTGTGGATGGACCCTCCTTCGTTCAATTCTTTCACCTGACAAACATAGAGCCAATTGTTTTCCTTTGTGAAAGCATGGAGCTATATGGTGAAAGCAACCTATTGTCCCTATTGTTGTAGGCCCTAGAATGTACTGAATGTCACTACAAGTACATGTACACACACTTTTAAATCTTCCAAAAGTTTTGCATTGAAATGCTATCTTCCAATTTGGTTTTAATTCCGAATGCAAATTATACACTCACAATATCGATTAAAATTCTTGTTGCACTCCAATTTCATATTCTTACTCAACAACAAGAATTTTATTTTATCAAAAAAGGACAAAAACACGAATGGCCAGTTCACATGAAGCACATTATGTAGGCAGCCCTGGGGGTGCATTCAATGCTGTGTGTGCACTGGTGTAGGGACAAGTACGACTTACACAGATGTGGGCAATTTCCCAGTAGGAATAATTCATTCACATCTGCCGAGTACGCACTGTGCGGGTTGTAAGTTTTTTTTAACAGGCTCTGTGGTTTTGAATAATGGTGAGGAGTCTACGTGTGCTTTCCTCTTCACGTTGAACGATGATTAATACCAATTATCCAGTTTAAAACTATTCTGTTCTTTAGGGATTTGTGAATCTTAAGATTTTGAGTTTGTTTGGAACAGTTTTGGTTTCCTGAATATAAAAGAATATAAAAGTATGTAGAGCTGTAATAAGGTTTATTGGGTTTTTTAAGTTCAACAACAAATTTATGTTTCTTTTTTGCACAACACAGAACACACCACACAAAAATGCATCCTCGTTTCTGTCCTTTGTCCCTGCACTGAACAGTTTCCAATAGACTTTAGACTCAAATTTCTTCATGGAGCACCCCAATCTTTAGAAGGCCCCTATGGAGTCCTTTTGTTTTCCCATTTTTGTTTTGTCCTTGGTCTCCATGTGAGGTACCTGGGGCCGATTTCACAAAGAGCTAAAATTGATCGTAACTGCAAATCAGTCGTAGTTGCTTAGTACAGTGTGATGTCACAATGCAAATCACTATGGTGATACTGAAAATTTGTCTTGCGATGGATTTTATTGCTCTGTGAAAGCGAGCCCTGAAATGAGCGCGGCGCGCACATGGTCCCATCATTTCCAATAAACAGACTGCTTGTCTTTGTGTTCTCGCTATTTTTGCATGCTACAAAACATGCAAAAACTTGTGAATACGCTGTCACAAAAGCCTCTCTATTGATGAAATATAGTAATGCATTATGCTTTTAAAAATTTGTATAAACGACTTGAGAACTAAAGATTACTCATCTGCACACAAATACTCTTTTAAAACAAATTTTCCTAGAAATATTAAGAAATATAACTATCACTGGTACACTCGCTAAAGCTACATGTTGTATGTTAAAACCATGTACAGCGAGGGTTATCACTTATTTGAACCTCGAACATGGTTGGCTACTTGTATGCACTGTTCCCCAGAATCTTGTTTAACTAAAAACTACTATAAACAGCTATAGGTTTTATTTCAATAAAATGATAACAGGTCTGATCACTCATGTAGGAGTGAAAGGATTATTTTACAGTATAATGCTAGATTTCACACAGTAATCATCATCTTTGATTTCAAGCAACACCAGATAAGGCGTACCGTAGGCGTAAGATAACCCACAGTGATGTTTTCTGTATGTAGGAAGACAGATAGGGCAGATCTTATACGCAAGAAAATATGGTACATAGTAGTCTCCGAAGGGTCTTATATATCAGGGATAATATTCTTCCTACCGTACTTAAATCTGATTTCTGATTTTTGTTGTTCGCCCTCAAAAAAATCAGCAAAAAAAGTAGCGTAGAAAGTCTATAAATCCACATAAACCTAATGTACATGTAGGTCGGCCCTTACTTTCTCAATAAAATGTTTCCACATTGGGCTAGACTTGCAGACTATCGTGGCTAGACCTAAGGTCTGGATGTTAAGAACTTTCTACAGGACCAGAAATGACTTTAAAGGGAAGGTACATGTTTGGTAATTACTCAAAACAAATATTAACTTAAAAACTGACTTGGTAATGAGTGTTGGAGAGCTCTTGATAGTATAAAACATTGTGGGAAACGACTCCCTCTGAAGTAACGTAGTTTTTGAGAAAGAGGTAAAATAATAAAAGACTTCTAGCTAGAAGTCTTTTATTCCTATCTGAAAGCACGCAAATTTGTCCAACAAGGGTGTTTTTTCTTTCATCATTTTCTCACAACTTCGATGACCGATTGAGCCCAAATTATCACAGGTTTGTTATTTTATGCTTATGTTGGAATACACCAAGTGAGAAGACTGGTCTTTGACAATTACCAAACGTTTACCCTCCCTTTAACTCAAGGTGGAGGTTTGGAATGACAAAATGAAAACCTTCAGAAATTATTATAAATGTACAATGGTTTTGTTGCACTAAGACTTGTTCTGTTTGAAGGGTGACTGGGTGAGTGCCAATATGACTGATTAGCCAGCGGTCCATGAGGGTATTTTTATGCCCCATTGTGCCTCGTATTTATCATTCAATACACTCATCTAATTCATAAGCTAGTATATATTATCTCCGAGCTGCAGTGTGCACACCTTTTAGAACGCAAGAATGCTGTGCACACATTCTCGTTGGACTCAGAGGCAGAAAAGTTTCCTCTACACATACATGACGTTGACGTTAGTGAACTGTCTTGCACTGCTCATTGCCCTCGATGCAGTCCTCGGAGATGAAGCACGACTCATTGGCTCCTACTTGTCTATACCCAACAGCTTTTGCCTTTTCATTGTTGATATAAAATCAATTGTTCGAGGACCGACCCCAAAAATCGTAAGAGAATCAAACACTACATGGGTGTGAAATTAGATCTGTGCAGAACACTGTTGACAAATAAGCGTGTTTTACACATTTTTTTTAAAAACATCTTCCATTTGTTTTTGTCTCTTTGCAGGTCCTCAGAGCGCTGGATATTCTTCAACCTCCTCATCTAGACTTCTTTGAAGAGATGTATCCTTTGAAGAAAAAAAATAATATTAATAGAAAAGTCTGTCACAAATTCTTGATGACCAAATGTCAAACTGCTTTACGAATGTGCTGGATGCATTATGCTGCCAATCATTACTGGATTTGTACGACTAGTACATCTCGTGAGACCGCTGAGACATACATTTATCTCTGTAGTCGGTCTGTCCGTAAAACCATTTTTTTTTTAAAAGAAGGAAATACTAAACAAAATGCGTTGCTTGACTGTTTTCGGCATTACTATACCATGCCTCCCTAAATGCTCCTTTTTAAACGAGAAAATGATTGATAATCTTGCAGGGCCTGGCGGGGAATTAGAAAGACCCTACCCTGACATTCAGCTTACCGGTCCGATCCAGCCCCCCCCCCCCCCCCCCCCCCCCCCCCCCCGCAATCCATTTCTGTCCGACCATCATCTTCGCATCTAACATCTCTATAATCTAGTCATTTCGTCTTAAACGTTATCTGACCGCTTTTGGTGATTGATTTAAAATGTCTCAGCTTTCTGGGGCCAAAATTTTTTCTTTCTTTTTTTTTCTTGTCCACCCACTTCCACCCCCCTCCCTTGTCTGGCTAGTGAGTTGTTTTTTCCTCTGCTGTCGTCCAATTCACATTTCCTGTCAGTGATTTTAGGTGATTCTGTTTCATCTTGTTGTGAATCTGCCCCCCCCCCCTCCTCTCTCTAAGTAAGCTTGGATATTCACTGCTTTCCGATCAGGGTGTCGCCAACGTCAGAAGCCATGTCCAGGGAGTGCGGACAACGTACTTGAGATGTGATTGTGCGAGACATTTTTCCTAGGATTACAGCATCATGGTTTTGTGTTTGGGGTCTTTCGGGAAAGATATCCATCATTTAGTGGGTTTTGATTATTGTGTATTCCCACATTACACAAGTATGTTATGATTATCTGGAAATAGTGCAGCGCAGGCCTGTATGCTTCGTTTTTTGAAAGGACAAGGGCACCAATGCACTTCCTCCTCGGTAAACGGCATCCTATGAAGAAATTGTTCATTTCTACTGTAGCATTTCAAGGGCACCAAGATGACCAGAAGGCATGGAGGCAATCACCTTAATTGCCTCTGTGAAGTATCAGGCCTTCTGGCAGTGAGTCCAGACACAGTTCCCCCAATGCATAAGAAGGCAGGTGCATTTATACATCCTAACTGTACTCTGACATGCACATACGGGTCTTGTTGTCTGGTATGTCGAATGGCCTTAACATTTCATGTTTTCATAGGGCTGGAGACTGTTTTCTTGGGTCATAGTCCCCCCTCATTGACTGGCGTGTTTCATAAATCAAGATAGTTTCTACTTGGTAAAGATGTTCTGAACATGTATGTTTCCTGTCATTTAAAAGCACGGGACGCTATTGATAACTATTCAAAATTATTGTTAGCATCAAAACATACTTGGTAATGAGCCATGGAGAAAACATTGTGAGAAATGGCTCCTTCTGAAGTAATGTAGTTTTTGGTAAAGAGGTAATAATTAATTTCCCACTCAAATATTAAAAGACTTCAGGCCTCAAGTCTTTTTTGGGGCATCTGAAAGCACACAAATTTGTGCAACAATGGTGTTTTTTCTCTCTTGCAACTTAGATGACCAATTGAGTAAAAAAAAATCACACATTTTTTATATTATGCATATGTTGGGATACACCTAATGAGAACACTGGTCTTTGACAACTACCTTAGGTGTCCAGTGCCTTTAAAAAACCTCCCGGCCGGAGACATAAATTTGGGAACTGTGGTTATTACATGCAATGGAATACACTTCAGTTCTCAACAGCAAAAAGAAATGATACGTTTCCAGCCAAAAGGAAAAGTCATTATTGGTTAATTGGAGAACGGTGGTGGCCTGTACGTTTTACGACGTGTTCACAGGAAGCTCTGAACTTAAATATGATACATTCATCATCCGCCCAGCCCAGGTTTTTAAGCAATTGACCGGTCTGAGTTTGACCCATCTGCAGCTGAGCGTCAGTGAACCCTGATCACTTCACTGGTGTGTGTGTGTTGGGGGGGGGGGGGTTGTCAAGCTGCTGGCTGTTCCATGACGCATCACGTTAACAATTAGTTGCATAGTAGGACGTTTGTTGTTTTTGTGTCAGTGGCAAAAAAATGTATTTTGTGAAAGAGCATCAACCTTTTTCTTCATACATTTGTTTCCATTTGGATGAGAAAAATTTGGTTGACGTTTTTCCACTTTATTTTCTAACCCTGGAAGACTCCAGGGAAATAACCATTTCTCGTGAAATTAGCAATTCTCAGGAGATAGTTACCCCTTGCTGGAGTGCAAATTGTTTGGACTTACTTACGATTAGCATGCCTGACCCATTGCTAAGCACTTTTTATATGGGTCTACCAGCCCCAGTCCTTCTGCATCCTTCACTTTGGAAATTGAATATAGGACATTGGCCCTTAATGGTCGAACTTCCTTTAGAATGATAAAGAACAGAAGCTTCTTTAAAGGCACACAACACTATTGGTAATTACTCAAAATAATTGTTAGCATAAAACTTCTTTGGTAACAAGCAATGGAGAACTGTTGATAGTATAAAACATTGTGAGAACCGGCTCCCTCTGAAGTAACGTAGTTTTTGAGAAAGAAGTTATTTTCCACGAATTTGATTTTGAGACCTCAGAATTAGATTTTGAGGTCCCGAAATCAAGCATCTGAAAGCACACAACGTCGTGTGACAAGGGTGTTTTTTTCTTCCATTATTATCTCTCAACTTCGACGACCAATTAAGTTAAAATTTTCACAGGTTTGTTATATTGTGCATATAATGAGATACACCAAGTGAGAATACTGGTCTTCGAAAATTACCAATAGTGTCCAGTGCCTTGAAGTTCATGCATTTATAACCACAAATCCTAAGATTTGAAAATTTTACAGCAACAGAAGCTTGCTTGAGTTAATGTATAATGTAACCACCAATTCTAATAACATTTTACAGTTATCAAAGTGAATCCATTTTGCTCTTGGTCACCAACGATTATATATACATGTATCTCCCTTAACCATGCCGTTGTCAGATATGTTGTGACGGAGTTACTACAAAGCGACCTTCACAAGATCATTGTCTCCCCTCAGTCGCTTAGCTCCGACCATGTCAAGGTCTTCCTGTATCAGATTCTAAGAGGTAAGAACCCGAAACGAAACGAGGAGAGGAAAAAAAAACTTCTCCGATTGCAAAGAAGAAGAAAAGAGTAAAGAAAAAAAACCTTCTAAGCTGTCATCTTTGTTCTGTGGAAGACCTTGATCGCTCGAATGCATAATACAGCTCTCCAGAGTTTCAAGTAGAAATTATCCTCTTGTTAATAGATACACAGCCAGAGTAATGAGATTTTTTTTCCCTTCTTGAGTTTAAGACGTGGCGGTTCGTCGCTGCTTTGTGATGAGACGCCAAAACTTGGGGGAGGTCTTGGACTAACGGGAAAGGGGTTTTTCATTAATTGATTTGAGGTCAAACTACAGTAAATTACGGGAGAAATTGATTGGGGCAGCTCACGTTTCCGTGGCTTGGGTATTATTTTTTTTGTAGGTGACTCTGTTTTTAATCTGTTTGTGAGTTTTAACACTCACTTCAAACCAACATCAACCAAAACTGACCTACAAAATCAAACAAAAACCACACGGCGCCGACAAGACATTGAAATTTGGTAACTGATATGTGAGAGGGATTTTATTAATTGATTTTGAGGTCACATCCCAAAAAACCTGAACGGGAAATTTATTGAGACAGGTTTTTAAGATTCTTTGAATCATAGGAAATCATAGGGTTTCTTTTAAAGTTTTTTTTTTTTTTATATATGTGAGTGATTGATAAGGGGTATGACAGACGATAATGAAGAATACGGGTTATTCTTCCTCAATTTAGGCTATAGATGTAATTAGCTGTTTATATGTGTTTTTTCTTCAGTCCGTCTGGTATGGAGCTTTTTTCTTACTTTCTTTTACGTACAATTTTCTGGTATGTTACAGAAAAATAATTTTAAAACCAAATTCTAGAAAAGTCATGTCAAAGACACTCACTATGTTGTACTGTTGTTGAGGCAAAACTCAAAAGACATCCTAAACTTTACTGATAAAAATAAAACAGAGGGAGTGAAAATTGCTTAATGGATTATTTAAAACATTTATAGTCCTTATTTTAGTTCTTCACCATAATGTACAGTATTTGATATTAAGTTTAGTGACCATTTTGAGACCATGCTTATCTGTACGATCTTTGCCAAGAGCCAATACTCCGTGATTTTGAATGATTTTGTCAGAACCTGTTCTAAAATTGAAATAAGTTAATAATGCTACGTTGAAAAAAATACTACTGAAAAATGTTTTCGGTTCGGAAAGGAGAGATACGCTGATTACGATATTTCGCCGTTTGTGTGTACCGGTCGGAGTGAACTTATGGTTGTCATTCAGTGACCTGTGGATGACCTCAGGACTACAGCGGGTGGAGAATTAATGTCGTCCAAAAGACCAATATAATATTATATTATAGGACATTGTTGTTTTCAGTCAAAACAAATAAAAGTTGCTCATTCTGGTGGGGAAAAAAATGGATGAATTTGATTACAAGTGTTGACTTTTTCTGTCTGTGTGTATTATCAGGCCTGAAGTACCTACATTCTGCTGGTATTCTACACAGAGACATCAAACCAGGAAACCTACTCGTTAACAGTAACTGTATACTCAAGGTTAGTACACGTTCCACCAGAGGAAAATACAAATAGTAATAGCCTCCCCTATCTGTTTCTTAAACTGCTTCTGTTTTGTTTGTGTCACACTTCATGAACTTAAAGACACTGGAATGCTGTTCTTCTCACTTGGTGTATCTCAACAAATGCACAAAATAACAAACCTGTGAAAATTTGAGCTCGATTGGTTATTGAAGTTGCGAGATAATAATGGGAGAAAAAAACAACCTTGTCACAGTACATGAAGTTGTGTGCTTTCTGGGGATGCTTGATTTCGAGGTCTCACGCATGAGGTCTTGAAATCAATTCAAATATTTTACTGAGAAATTACTTCTTTCTCAAAAACCACGATACTTAAGAGGGAGCCGTTTCTCGCAATGTTTTATACTATCAACAGCTCTCCATTGCTTGTTACCAAGTAAGTTTTTTTTCTAACAATTATTTTGAGTAATTACCAATAGTGTCCAGATCCTTTAGAGATAGGTTCACAGACTAGTTTTGGTTAACGTAAAGGCAAAAACATTAAGAAAGATCAATAAAAGTCACCTGTGAAAGTTTCAGTTGAATACAGTATTTGTTGATTTGTTGAGAAAAAGAAGAAAACAAAATGAAGTTAGACATTTGCTTCTACAAATTAGCGGGCCACGTTCTTTCGTGAAATTCACCAAAACAACACAATTTCAAGGGATTTTTTTGTCTTTCCAACCATAAGCATTTCATAGCCTAAAGTACCTAAAGTGCCTATTTCTTAGTTAGCTGGCTACCATGCATTTGGCTAAGCACAGATTTTTTCGCCTACAGTAATCAGAGCCATACAAATTGGGCCAACGTCAAGCTGTATTTGATACACAGGACTTCTGGTATTATTTGCAGTGTGTATGGTTTCATATTCACTAACGTATGGAGACTGAGAACAAAACAGAAAAGGGAATAACAAAGGGTCTCCATAGGGGAATTCTAAAGACCTGGGCGCTCCACAAGGAATTTTGTGTACAAAGTCTAAGGGAGGTTCTTAAAGGCAGTGGACACTATTGGTAATTACTCAAAATAATTATCAGCATAAAACCTCACTTGGTAACGAGTAATGGGGAGAGGTTTATAGTATAAAACATTGTGAGAAACGGCTCCCTCTGAAGTGACGCAGTTTTCAAGAAAAAAAGTAATTTTCCATGAATTTGATTTTGAGACCTCAAGTTTAAAATTGGAGGTCTCGAAGTCAAGCATCTGAAAGCACACAACTTCGTGTGTCGGTGTTTTTTCTTTGATAGTTATCTCGCAACTCCAACGACCAACCAGTAGTTCTGAAATAAAGTCAACAATTTTCGGATTAAAATTGATGATGACGTGAATAGGCTCATCAGATGAAAATCACCCTCAAAAACTACTATAAAGCATTCTTGAAGTTAATCAAAGTGCCAATATATCTAAATTCGTATGAAACCGCCATTTATGATCACAAAAAATCCACTTCCAACGGACTGTAACAGCCAAAGTTCATTTTATAATTCAATTGTATCAAAGAAGTACACGACCCTTACTACAGACAGAGACTTTGAACTCTGCTTGGTTCTACACTGCACTCGCAGCCAACATTGATACATGTAGTTTGTTGGTTGACTCCAAGTGTACTCAGCCATATCACGGCAGTTGGTCTGGGTATAGTTTACGTGACGCAAGAGCTCCCCCCCCCCCTTAAAACGTATATTGATGTTAATCGGTGTACTGGGAGGTCGCTTGCTGTTCCACATTGAACTAGAGACCATTGAACATGGCCTCTCTAAGTTTCTTAGGTTACGACAAACAAGTCATCAAGGGCAAAAACTAAACTAAATAGTTGCAGTCATTTTTTAAGGGCAGACACTATTGGTATTTACTCAAAATAATTATTAGCATAGTCTTTGACAATTACCAATAGTGTCCACTGCCTTTAAGGGACTGGACACTATTGGTAATTACTCAAAATAATTAGTGATGTAAAAACTTACTAACTTACTTGGTAATGAGCAATGGAGAGCTGTTGTATAAAACATTGTGAGAAATGGGCCCCCTCTGAAATAACATAACTTTTGAGAAAGAGGTAATTTCTCACTCAAATGTTAAAAGACTTTATGCCCGAAGGCTTTGTTTAAGCATCTGTAAGCACAAAAATTTGTGCAACAAGGGCGTTTTTCTTTCATTATTCTCTTGCAATTTGAATGACAAATTGAGTCCAGATTTTCACAGATTGGTTATTTTAGGCATACTTGTATGTTGAGAATGGCGAATTGTCGTTCAAAAAGACTTTTACAGAGATGCCAGTGAGTTATTCCTTGTATTTAGTAAGCACACCCTGTATCAGTCTGCATAATTTTAGGTATCAATTCTATCTGTAATATAAGAATACTTCAGGAGTTTGAATTCACTGAATTACCAAAAAAAATAAAAAATCCCTTCCATAAAAGTACAATCCCAGTCTCTCTCTCACTTTCTGATTCTACACCGCCCACATAAAAAGACAACAATGAAATTAACACCAGTCAAGTTCATCAGAGATCAGTCTGCCTTTGTAGATAAGAATCATTGATCAAGGCTGTTGGTGTCTAAACTTAACAGAATTGCTTTTGTGCATAAATTCTTCCACTGGTATAGTGGAGGGATGTTTGCATGTATGTGTTAATTATTGTGGTTTTAATATTTACTACCTTATGGAAACCCGAGGACATAACAGAAAAGGAAAAACAAAGGGTCATAAGACTGGGGTGATTCACAAGGAATTTTGCATACAAATTTTATTGGAGGTTCTTAACTACATGTACATGTACTGGGACAAAGAAAAGAACAAAAGATGTCTTCACAGGGATGCACAAAATACCATGTGTGCTTGCGGTGGCCTTGCCTTGGCTCAACACTTGGCGATTTTTATCAGCTGTAAATTCCAGGAAGTTTAACAATTTATGTGTATCCACATCTTGGGTAGGCTAACCTACCTTCAGAAACAGGCCACAAACAAATTCCATGAAAAATACACACAACTTGTATGTAACTGGACCCATTCTCTTTTTTCAATCATTCCCACTAGATATGTGATTTTGGGCTGGCCCGCTTGGAGGAACCAGACACAAACAAACACATGACCCAAGAGGTCATCACACAGTACTACCGAGCGCCGGAGATCCTGGTCGGCAGTAAGCATTATGGGTCGTCGGTTGACGTCTGGTCGGTGGGCTGCATCTTCGCTGAGCTACTGGGGAGGAGGATTCTGTTTCAGGCCCAGAGTCCAGTCACACAGGTGAGGCCATCTAGATGTCCCCAAAGTAACATAAGAAGCAAGAAATTAGTACAAATTAGCAATTTGAATAAACTGAGATCGAAAATGAAACTCGATGACGATGTCAACATTAGAATTATTTATCTCATGCACTACAGTCACACAGGTGAGGCCAAAGACAAGTGCCCAGTTATTTTCATGAAGCTGTTTAGCAGAAAATACTGCATCTCAAAAGCAAATTTCTTTTGCTGAGAAAGAAGTACACCAGTGGCAACAGTAAAAACCTTATGAAGTTGACCGCTAACCTGTTTTTTTCCTTCTTTTTCTGTGTTAAGCAAAACAATTTGTATTTAGTAGTTCTTTGTGAAGTGACGGTTTTTAAGGTGTTTTTTTTTTCAGGGGGGGGGGGTGTTCATTATCCTTGTTGTAATGATGCTCTCTCACTCTTGAAATGCCAATTTGCTTTGCTTCAGGAAAAAATGTGTCTTTCCGTCGCTCTGATTTATTCTGTATTTTTTGCACCAATTTCACGTTGCCATAAAATGAAATTACGCTTGATTTATCATGGTCGATGGATAAACCTTGACTTACTTGAAGGCCTAACTCAATTACGGAGACAGTGAAAAGGCCTTGGGGACTTTTTGCAGCAACTGATTTTTTATTTATTTTCTTAATGTTTTCTCCTCAATCCGTACCGGTTAAAGGCAGTGGACACTATTGGTAATTACTCAAATAATGTTTAGCATAAACCTTACTTAGTAGCAAGTAATGGGGAGAGGTTGATAGTATAAAACATTGTGAGAAACGGCTTCCGCTGAAGTAATGTATGTAGTATTTAAGAAAGAAGTAATTTTCCACGAATTTGGTTTTGAGACCGCAGATTTAGAATGTGAGGTCTCGAAATCAAGCATCTGAAAGCACACAACTTCGTGTGACAAGGGTGTTTTTTCTTTCATTATTATCGCGTAACTTCGACGACCGATTGAGCTCAAATTTCCACAGGTTTGTTATTTTATGCACATTTCGCGATTCATCGAGTGAGAAGACTGGTCTTTGACTATTACCAATAGTGTCCAGTGTCTTTAAGAGTGCTCATTAGATATGTGGAGGTGAGACTTAAAACTTTAAACCTTGCGGAGGAATCGTACGGTTTCCTCCATGAGTAGTCACATAGATAAGTGCAGTTAATTGTTGTTTGCCGATTGTTAAAACAGAAGGAAAGATTTCAAAGAAAACAACTAAGGTATGGGAAGGTGAGGCATAAAACTTGAAACCTTGTGGAGGAATCGCATGATCCAAGAGAAGTCACAGAGATGAGTGCAGTCCATTCTTTCTTTTGCCGATTGCAAAAGCAATAGGAAAGATTTAGAAAAACAAATTAAAGGAGTATCATTATGAGGTTAAAGCGTGCCTGTCGGTGCCGTCATGTCTGGGTGTTGATCGTTTGGAGGGCATGGTCATGTTTGGCCCTTTGTCCCTGTTTATGTAAATAACATTTGGAAGGTCATCTTGGCCTTTGGGTAGGTCAGCAGAGGTACAAAGGTCATTGAATACGAATGACTCGCCTTCCAGACATGACTGCAAAAGGTTATCATAACAAAAGATAGATATGGGTCTTCATCATGTTGTTCAAGTATGGTGCAAAATAGTGTGCATTTATACCCAAAGCTAACTGGGAACTTAGATAAATTTGTGTCTTGGATAAATAATATAATTTTGTTCACCCTTACACCGATTTGTATTGAGCACTGTATTCTCCCGAGTACTCTCCCAAGTTTTAGTGAATTATAACATCCTACGGGCAAATCACTCGCGTGAGATTTGAACCAACAACCCCATTATAGCTTACTGGGAACATAGAGTTGTTAAATTTATGTCTCGGATAAAGAATAAAGTTTGATTTAACCCTTACACCGATGTGTATTGAGCACTGTATACTCGGTACTTACCAGAGTTCTGTGAAATAAAAAGCCCACAGGCAAATCACTCTATCACTCTGGTGGGATTCGAACCCACAACCTTTGCATTGCTAGAGCAGATGTTTAACCACTAGAGCACTGAGTGGTTAGAGTCCGTTCGAATCTATGTGTTAGAAGTGGGTACTGCAGGATTGAATGGGTTTTAATTTTGAATCGGGGATAAAGAATATAATTTGTTATTACTCTTAACGCCGATGTGTGTTTAGCACAGAAGTTAAAACCCACGGGGAAATCGCTTGTGTCGGATGAGAAACAGGGGGGGTTTCAAGGCACTTGACACTATTGGTTATTTTAACATTTTGAGAAACGGCTCCCGCTAAAGTAACATAGTTTTTGAGAAAGAGGCAAATTCTCACTTAAATATTTGAATTGAATAAGAGACCTCAGCTGAGGTCTCGAACACAACTTGTGCGATAAGGTTCCTTTTCTTCCACTATTCCCCCGCAACTTTGACGACAGTTGAGTCTAAATTTGTTCAGGTTTGTTATTTTATAATGCATATGTTGAGATACACCAAGTGAGAATACTGGTCTTTGACAATTACCAAAGGTGTCCAGGTCTTTAAAATAAAAAAGTATACATCTGTAAAAATTTAAGCAAAAAGTCACTTTATCTCCGGAGGTCACCCTCTCCAGTGATAGCCAATCAATTCCATGAATGGATAACATACAAGACCCTCCTTGAGCATCCTTCAGTCCTTGGTTGCTGCTCATTAGCAACGACAACGCACACTTTGTTTCTGGGGGGGGGGGGGCTCAGGGTTTGTTGTGTGGCAAAGGATCCCTTATGAGGTCTGAACCATCAACTTGTAGTGTCTGTACGTGACTTGTGTGAAACGTGTATCAGCACATTTTACTTTTCTCTGTACAGTGTGGGGAAAGGGGGGGATTTTGCTGATCGGTAACTAAGGACGACCATCAGCTTATCTCACATATATTAAATGGATTTTCCTTGGGGAAGAAAATACAATTGTTGAATAAGGTGGTCATTCTTGAAGCACTATTTAAAACATGACGTATGCTTTTATGCTCAAACAAGATGATCTCATAACTTTCAGCACTACCCCATGTCATAGAGCTGCTTTAAAGAAAAATTAGCTAAGCACAACAAAAGTATGCTTACCAGAAAAAGCTTACCGGCCTGCAACTTGTATTTGAGTTGGCAAGATGGCAGACATGTTCCATCATTTTTATAAAAGTCATTTATATACTCGGCCCAACAGCCTAATAACAAAATTGTCTTTTCATGTGCCTTTTTTCTTTTGCAACTGTAAATTTTGATCAAACACAAATTTAATCATTTGGATTTCATATTGTAAAGCGCCATGATCATCTGTTTATTATTTGTTTTATTATTAAATTCCCAAAATAGTAAAAACCAAATTTTAAACACAATTTGTTTTTCTTCTTTTGGTTACAGCTCAATTTGATCACCGATCTTCTTGGTACACCGAGTATGGAAGACATGAAATACGCATGCGACGGTGCGAAAGCACACTTGCTCAGATCACCCCACAAACCTGTAAGTACAACAAGTCAATAATCTGATGATGTGTTATGACAGCCCTGTATGCTTCGTTTTTTGTAACATGGGCAAGGGCACCAAGGCATTTTCTCCTTGGTAAAAGGCACCCTATATGAGGAACTTGTGAATTGGAGCATTTCAAGGGCACCAAGCTAATGACCAGGGGGCATGGAGGCAATCGACTTTGTTGCCTCCGTGAAGTATCAGGCCTGTTATGAGTTGTAACAGTTGTAAATTCTGCTGATGAGTAGGCGAATAATGTGGCGAAAATATTTGTATGTCGGGGTTTGCCCATTAACTTTGGTAATGACTGGCCAGCAGGACCAGTAAGCTTGTCATTTGACTGGTTTGTCAGCTTTTTAACTAGTCAATATTTTAAAGGCAGTGGACACTATTGGTAATTACTCAAAATAATTGTTAGCATAAAACCTCACTTGGTAACGAGTAATGGGGATAGTTGATAGTATAAAACATTGTGAGAAACGGCTCTCTCTGAAGTGACGTAGTTTTCGAGAAAGAAGTAATTTTCCACGAATTTGATTTCAAGACCTCAGGTTTAAAATTTGAGATCTCGAAATCAAGCATCTGAAAGCACACATCTTCATGTGACAAGGGTGTTTTTTTCTTTCATAGTTATCTCGCAACTCCGACGACCAATCAAGCTCAAATTTTCATAGGTTTGTTGTATTATGCATATGTTGAGATACACCAAGTGAGAAGACTTGTCTTTGGCAATTACCAAAAGTGTCCAGTGTCTTTAAGTAGCTGGACCACTTGGAGTGAATTCTGACTGGACCCCAGGTGTTATAAACTAGCATTTGGCCAGCGGACCAGTGTTAAGGGAGAACGCTGTATAATCTGTGTATAATGTTAAAACTGTTGTATTTTAAATGATTGTACATACCAAGTGTTTTTTTATCATTTCATGATAATTTTCATAATATTGATAATAGCACTATTTGTATAGCATTCTTACGCAAAGTGCATCACAGCGCTTTAATCATAATACCGAACAGCGCCCTCACTGAGGTCCATGAGGAAATTTCCCTTTTGTTAACTTACCATTTTCCTAACCATTTTGCTTGTTCTTCTCCAGAATTGTATATTTGTTTTAATGTGTAAACTATTTTTAGGCCTAAAATTTACAATTGGCGTACGATTTCATTGATTTTTGACTTTGAAATGACTTTTTTATTAGATGTTTAATTTGCATCGGGATAGAATACTCATTCACCAAATGAATATCTTTATCCCTGATGCAAGTTTAACATCTATCAAATCGTTTGCAGTACCCGCTGCTAAAACATAGGACTCGAACTGCCTCTAGCTACCGGGCAATCTCGGTGGTCTAGTTGGTATGACACTGCTCTAGAATTGCAAAGGTTGTGGGTTCGAATCCCACCCGAGCAAATATGCCTGTGATTTTTTTCACAGGACTCAGGAAGGTACTGAGTAAACAGTGCTAACACACATCGGTCTTATGGGTAAACACCCAAATGAATATTTTTTATCCCCGATGCAAATTCAACATCTATTTAATCTTTATTGATGTTATAATGTGTTGTTAATTGTATCTTTGTTAGCCCATCTGTAATATAGTGCTAATTATAGTAGAAATACACAGTTCATAGGCCTAAATAGTGGTTTTTCACACACAAGAGCACCTCAAAGCGCTCAGTATTGTGTCTTTAAAGTATGCATGGGTATGTTCAATATCTAAGACCTATTTATTTACATAACACCATGTAACAGCTAACAGCTTTCAAGGTGCTGTGGCGCAATCTGCAGCCAAACAAAACATCTTTCAAATACAGATATTTCCATGTTACCTAACAACAGTTGTTGTAAATATCGCTTTAGTTAAGAAAGCCTCAATAGCTGTAGTATATGTAATGGTTTGTTAAGATGAATTTTTCATTTGTAAATCTCATAGACAACATTAAAGCAATTGTATTTTTTTTTTACATAGCTTGAAAGTCCAGACTGTTTGAATGCAATGGTTTGATTTATTTGTATCCACAGCCTTGCCTGTCAGCATTATATAGTCTGTCTGCCCAGGCTACTCATGAAGCTGTCCATCTCTTGAGTCGGATGCTCGTCTTTAATCCAGTACGTATTTTAACTCAATCGTCGCAATTTCATCAGAATCCAACAGCCGAGATTCTATGGGCTCCTGATGCTTTGCCAGTGCCTTTTTGAAAATTGAAATGACATCGGAGCCTAGGGGTCGAATTCACAAAGAGAGTCCTAACTTAGGACTAGTCCTATGACTCTTTGGGGTTATTAAAAACCAAGTTAGGAGGAGTTACTCGTCCTAACTCGAGATAAGACTATAGTCTCAACTCTTTGTGAAATCCACCCCTGTCCCAAGTTCATCGAAATGCAAGCTCGTGATTTTTCAACATTTTTTTCTGGTATCAGGATATTTCACTGATCTTCCTGTACCTTTACATTTTCTTGAAATAGTCAAACTTGTCATAATTGCTCCTTGTGACCAGACCTTCAGCTATCCAATAGAAATTATGTAGAGAGTCTGTAAATCTCTAAAATGTAACATTCTGTTTTACCCTACAACTTTCAAATCCCACACCCATAACCCCCTTCTAAACAATTTGGACATGTAGCCACCAACCTTTCCTTCTGTGACGTTATATTTGTTCTCGTCTTCACAGGACAAACGTATTTCTTGCACCGATGCCCTCACCCACCCCTACTTAGAGGAAGGGCGGTTACGCTACCACACATGTATGTGTCGCTGTTGTCATAACACGGCAGCCGGCCGGCAATACACCTCCGACTTTGAGCCGGCAGCACCTCAGAGGTTCACCTCGGAGTTTGAGGATGGGTTGTGCAGTGTCCATGAGGTCAAAGGTGAGGCTGGAATGTCAAAAAGTTAAAACACACACCTGATGAAGTCAAATTCGTTGACGAGACAGTGGAGTAGTATAAAGCCCGGTTCATAGTTGGTATATGCTGTTTTTCCTTTTGTGATGCAACAGAAAGTTTGAACCGGGTTTAAGTCTTTGCGATAAAGTTGGTTTTGAATGCAGTTTTCGCATTGAGCGACTGTCGCAGGTTAAAAGATGCTGCAAATGGTATTGTGAGAAGTTTGTTTGGTTTCACAGGCTGGAACAAGTGGCAAGGTTGCTACACTCTATTTGGATTTTTTTTAGGAGATGCTAAAAGTTGTACAGATAAAGTACAAAGTAAAATAGACCAGGGAACCACTCAAATAGTGTGCACCATACAGCATTTGGTTTTTTACTTATTTCATCTTAGTGTCTTTTGGACACCCTTTTTTAAAAATGTATTTTGTTAATGTATTGTAAATAAATAATTTGAACACCGAGCTTTAACGCTACCACTCGTGTATGTGTTGCTGCTGTCATACCACAGAGGCCAGACCGTCAATACACATTTGATGAATTTGACTTAATATTTTGTTTGGTACTTGTATTTGCAGAGGCATTACACACGTTCATTACAGACCGACACCAGGGTAATAGCGTACCCCTTTGCATCAACCCCCAGTCTGCTGCCTTCAAGAGTTTTGCAAGGTGAGACTTGGTCCAAGCACTCGCCCTGCCCCCCCCCTTTCATACCCAGGGCTTGAAATAACCCTTGACACCCACAGCAATAGACCAATCCACTAAGCTCCGCCCCATTGCGTATTGACCAATCACAAACGCAACGAAGGTCCGACAAATAAGATCCGACATGCGTGTGCATATCTTGGCGCGCGGCAGAGTTGTGCAGAAAGGCATTGGAGAGCCCTACGTGTTGTTGCTCACACGTGCGTCGTGGGTGGAGCCTTCTGGAGCGGTCTATTGCCTGTGCTTTCGCTGTTATACCCTCTGCATGGTTCCAATACACTTATACATCTTCCCCATAGAAGTGCCCGTACTGGAGGAAAATTGCTGTGCCCCTTCTAGAGCAAAGTTCAAGGCCTGCACCCCTACAATGTTTTTAGCCTTTCTGGCCCAGCAATGAGCAATAAGCGTTTTTGAGGTACGGCGGACGTGGTAGGAGTTTACTGTTTGGTTTGGGTGTACAATGTATACACACAAATTTACCCAAACCTTATAGTGTTGTAGCATTGTGTTCGCCATACCTCAAAAAGGCTTATAGACTCGTGGCATGAAGGTTTGCCTGTGAGCAGTACATGAATGGCAGACCATTCCTCTTAGCATTATGGTTTGGGTCGCTAGTCTTTGGGCAAAAGCAGGCCCTTACAAATCTGAATCTATTGTTGGAAGGTGAAATTATATATGCATGTTGCCATTTCACAAAGCAAATGTTTTGTTTTTTCATTTGGAGAATTGGTCATTGTCTGCACTGATCTATTGTTTAATCATAGGGATTGCTTACTGAAATGGCGTCCAATGCAGAGTTCCCCATCTTGCACCTTTGGTTCTTTATGATCTTTGCTGTATACTCAGTAATTTCTTGAGTCCTTTAAAAGAAACAGTACCGAGTATACAATGGCTTATACACATTGGTGTAAGATCAACCAAAACATTGTTCTTATTGTTTTTATTTGTCTTTCTTGCCCTTCCTTTTAAAATTTACGTTGTTTTTTTGTTTTGTTTCGTTTTGACAGCTCGTCAGTAGCTAGTGCCTCGGAATTGCCACCCACTCCCCAACCATGGGAGTAACTAAACCAGTCACAAATGGGTAACCATTGGGTGTGGTGAGCAATGGGCCCATACCCCCCTCTGCTACTCCCTCTGTGACCCTCCTTCCACCCTACCCTTGGTCCTTGGAGGACCTCAGAGGTGCGGTGAGGCTCAGTGGAGCCAGCCCTATGCATAGCCTAAACCTATTTATTACGATGATGAGTGTGACGGTAACGAGCAATACTGTGTGATTCCTGTTACTTGTGATGCGTTACTCGTGATGCATTACGTCACCCGTCATATCCAATGCTGCAATTTTAAAACATAAGTACACCAACAAATGGGTCCAGTTTGTTATAGGGGTGTTTAGGCAGAGATTGATGTTGCTCGTAACTCTTGATTGGTTTAGTGTACAGCTGTCTGGCATCCGTCAGAATCGATCAATTAACTCAACACTGAAAGCTGTGAGTGTTGTCAAGTAAAAGCATTGATCCTTAGCTGCATTAGATTTATGGAAATCCAGCCAATCGAAAACCTGTATTTTAAGCTCCTTTGGGGGTTATGAAACCAAGGGGTAGCAGGAAACCAGTCACAATAGATATGCATTGCATAAGATTCTAGCTGGTATTCTGTTAACGCTAAGCATGGTGTGAATCTGCTTAGCAATTTGTATCATCTCTATGGAAATTGGACCCAGTTGCTTGAGTTGTATAAATAATAATAATCCCAACAAATAGTGTATAGTTAAGAACATTTTTTCAAAAGGTGGTAGATATTTTGTAGTATGCAAGTTAAGGGTATTTGTGTAATCTGCCAGTGTTTTTTTTTTTTTTAACGGCAGTTGGCTCTTTGGAGGGGATTTATTTTACATTAATGGTGTCTTTGTAACACCCCCAGTTCTAAAGTGGAGTCTCCCTTGCTTTGTGCTTACAGAAGAGTCAATTGTCTTTTTTTTGGGGGGGGGGGAGAGGAAAGCGTGATTGGAAGTTTTGTACAGTTTTTTTCGTTTGCCAAAGATGGTGCTAAGTTTTGGGGAATTGTTTTTTGCACGTCAAGTTGTAGAGTAAACTAAATGTAGTTTTGAGCCTTTAATTTATTATTCCCGAATTAAAAAGAGTTTGTGTTTTTATCTGCACATCTAATGATCAAAATTTAAACCTGAAATCAGTCCAAATTTACTGCCGAATAATAATTTTTTTGGCAATTTCAGTTGAAATAATTATGTGAGAAATAATAATGATGATGCGTGGTTGCAGTATTACTGGTGCTGAGCACCCCCCACTTGAGTACCCATTGCTTGAATTACGACGGAAATTCCATTGCCTGAATTCTTTGCCGTAGCAGAATTTACTTTCTATGTATATGAGGGCCACCCAGCGTCTTTAGTTTCTGAACCCATAAGTATTTTCTTGGAAGATATCGAAAAGCACTAATTGGCAAGGCACAAGTAATGTATGTTAAACCTCGTTCTACTAGTATAGACCTTTATTTATCACGCTGTCACCATCTTGGTCATGTTCCCTGTTTCCCTAACAGTATGAATGCAAACATTCATTGCTCAAACATGGCACCAGACTATTATTTCGTCCAGCCTCAGTTTGGTTACAATGAGTTGGAATGGAGTAAAATCAAGATGGCCACACTGTGATAAAGGTCTATAGGGAGGTGTGTGGAGGTACATGCCCATTGTGCGCGCGAGGGGGTCATTAAAGTACCTTATTCCGGGCCCAATTTTATAGAGCTGCTTTTAGCTAAGCACAACAAAATTATTCTTACCAGGATAGGGTTACCAGACAAAATAGTGTGTCACATGTACAATCTTATACTGGTATCATGCTGTTTTTTACTTAGCAGAAAATGTGTAGGCATTATTTTCTGCAGCTCTTTGAAATTGAGCTCTGATCCTCGAAAGTTTATGAAGGAAAATCTTTTGATGTTTTTTTTAAAAAGTCTTTCAGTTTTGACTTTCAAATTATTGTCCATCAGTGATTTCCGTTTGAAGAAGTACTATTTCTTATGCCAGTTTGCTTTTATGACACCAGTCGTTTAAAGTTACCCTATAAGAGATGTTAAAGTTACCCTCTCAAAAGGTCTTAGATGCATGTTAAAGGCAGTGGACACTATTGGTAATTACTCAAAATAATTATTAGCATAAAACCTTTCTTGGTGACGAGTAATGGGGAGAGGTTGATGGTATAAAACATTGTGAGAAACGGCGCCCTCTGAAGTGCCATAGTTTTTGAGAAAGAAGTAATTTCCCACGAATTTGATTTCGAGACCTCAGATTTAGAACTTGAGGTCTCGAAATCAACCATCTAACGCACACAACTTCGTGTGACAAGGGTGTTTTTCTTTCATTATTATCTCGCAACTTCGATGACCGATTGAGCTCAAATTTTCACAGGTTTGTTATTTTATGCACATGTTGAGATACACCAACTGTGAAGGCTAGTCTTTGACAATTACCAATAGTGTCCACTGCCTTTAAGTAACCACCAGAACAGGTACCACGGGAATACAAATGTGATGTTTGAATAACAACCATTGAAGTCTTATATTTCTAGTTAACACAATCCTTAGAGTAAACTTCTAAGTAGCGGCTCATCATGAATCCACATTTTAGCTTTGATGTTTGGGTTTTTCTTTCTTTTCATAGTGACCAGTTCAGTCATTACAATTGATTTTAGTGTCCAGTGGAGATACTGTAGAACTCGTAAACTTTTGGAAGAATAATATGCAGGCTATTTTTTCCCCAAATAACTACCTCTAATGAATGGAGAAGTCCATTATTGCGTATTATCACTTATCATGGAAGATACCATTGTGTTGTTACGGGGGTGTGAGTGTGAGTCGAGGCATATCTCATGCAGTGTTGAATACTTCATTGTTAAGTTTTTTGGGGGGTTTAAATTTGTTGTTTTCATACAATGTTCACGGTGCAATTGTTTTTAAGGACTTAATTCAACCACAGGATTGTAACCAGTTGATTTTGTCGTATTTACTAGGGCGATGTCTGATAATGAAAGGTGATGATAGCCTTTTATACTACAATCGCCTTTTTTTTTCCTTTTCATTTTTCAGTGGACTTTTAATGCAATTAGGGCTTCTTGTACTTAGCATGCTAAATTATTGTTTGTTCATACAATATGTATGTGTAATTTTCAATGAAAGTGGAAAAGGGCTGAAAATATTACATCCGCTGCACTGACTGCAGAAGCCCCTTGAAAATATATTCAAGTAAAAAGCTTCCAAAAATACATCTCTGGTCATGGTGTTTCAACAAATTTCCTCATCACATTTGGAGTTGCAATTCATTTGTACTCCCCCGTATAAACAATGTATCGATTATGTTATCAATTTTCCTAGGGTTGTGAATAGACCGGCTCATTGGTCCCAGAGGGGGGTTTACTAATTTCCATGCTGAAGTACTGTATTGTCCCGCATTGGCATTCAAAATAATCCATAGACTTTCATCAGGCTGTGGTTAGTCTTGTCTCATTCCCTCTGTAAGCAATAACTGTTTCTCAAAACATGACAAAAGGGGAGACTGTTTTTCTAGTCTAGCCTCAGCTTGATCGCATGGATTATTTTGAAGGTGGATGGATTATGGTGGAAGAGGGGGGCGGGGACAAGATGCCCTTACCACTGTGACAGCCTTTTCTTATTCCAATCATGGACTCATAAGTTCAATTGTTGTTTGAGACAAGACATCAGTGGTATTCCTGGGACATTTGTGAAGACGTTGAAAAAAAGAAAATAATTAAGATAACAAAAAGGTGATTATGAATTTTAACAAAACGTGCAAATGAAGACCATAATGTACAGAGGACATACTTAGATTTTCTCTGCATTAAAGACAGACGTCAACGTTTTTACCGACATTTGAATAATTTGTACAGTTTTAAACTTTGTATATGGTTTTTTTCGGGCGAGGCGGAAACGTTGTTCGTGGACATTAGATTTTGTGCGCGGTCTGCCAGTAATGAAATATATTTTGGGTTTCCATGGTATTTTGGCTTGTGGTTGTGTTGTGAATTGTCTTGTTGGATCTCTTTTGAGAGAGGGAAAGAAAGGGAGGAAAACAAAGATGATGCAAAAGTGTTCTGGTGATATGAATGCAGTCAGCCATTTTGTTTTCTTTGGTGCCCAAGTAGGAATGCAATGTCCAAGTAGGAATGCGAGGCCAGATTCATTTGTGTGATGGGAGAACACTTTCATAGCAATTTTTTAAAAAGGGGAAACTTTTTTGCTGCAGTTTTTGAATACTTCCTTGCCAATGCTGCTGTGTAGGAGAGGAAGAATGTCGGCCGATAAAACCATTCAGTTTGTTCGGCCCAGAAGAAATCAATGCTGCATTGTCCTTAAGAGAAAGAAAAAAAACAGGCCAGACTATTTTGCCCGTTTGCTGTAAAATCCCTCACATTTTTTCAGAAACCTACTTAAATCACTTTGGAATTCTCTTATCTACACAATATGTGCCAAGCCCCATATGAATTCAAATCAACTGTTTTAGATTTGTGGAAAAAAAAGTTACGACGGAAATTTTCATGCAGTGCATGTAATTTATGCATGCGGAGTGGTGTGGGTTCGAGTACCACTAAATGTGTTTCATGATTTGGAAATGGGTGATGGAGTTAATACCATCAAACAATATGATGACGGTTTATAGTTGGGTAGCACACATCGTGTAGGTAAACAGATTTTCTTCTTTAAATGTAATTTTTGTCAGATGTACTAGCATAGAAATCTTACTAATATATCATATCTTTGTAAATATCTATGTAGATTGTAGTTTATTTCAATATTTATTCAACACATAATACGAACGGCAAACAAAAGGAAATCAGTTTGAATTATGTGTTTATTATACAGAAATGATGGCAATTTTGTTTTTATGTTTAATCCATTCCGTGTAATGTGTGTGTGCGTACTGAGAATTGTTTCTTTTTCCAAAACGTTATGGATTCTTTGGATGGAATGTGAGGTAGTGTTTTTCAAAACTAAATTATGATGTAAAAAAAAATAATAATAATAATAAATGATTGTATTGTAAAAAAGGGTAATTATGCTTAAAAAACAAAAACAAAAAAACAACAAAAACCTTCCAATGTACATTTTCCACTTAGTTAACCCAAGCTTTTCCAATAAAAATGACCCAAAGTCAGCAGAATCAACTTAGTTTTTTCAAAAGACTTGAAAATATGCAAATATTGAGACAATGTTTTGAACCGTGAGGGACCATTTTTTTTTGTACTGTAGATTAAATAAACCCTAGATATCCTAGCTTTAAAAATACGTTGCCACAAAGTAGTCTGGTTCCAAGTCAATTTTTAATGAGCAGAATGTGCAAATACAATTGGGAACCACCCCTAACCCCATGGCATTACATAACTAAAACAAACAGTGCCTATAATCTGATTCTCCTCCTCTCCATATTTGTTCTTTCAACTATGGTAATTTTCGAATCCACGGCTTAGGCTTTGAATTTGGCTTCAGGCTCTGTTCTCTGGTCTGAAGCCCTGAGCGCGTACGCAAAGCTTGCGCAATTGTCAAAACAACTGCGAGCGCCAAGCTAGCCTGAACCGAATCTGGAGCTGATGCCGTGGTTTCCAAAAGGGTCTATAAGGGTAACTCGTCCTAACTTTGGACGCGTCCTTTAGGACAATCTTAGGATCGACCTATGGCTTGGACTTGTCCTTAAAGACACTGGACACTATTGGTAATTGTCAAAGACCATTTTTCTCACTTGGTGTATCTCAACATATGCATGAAATAACAAACCTGTGAAAATTTGAGCTCGATTGGTCGTCGGAGTTGCGGGATAACTATGAAAGAAAAAAACACCCTTGTCACACAAAGTTGTGTGCTTTCAGATGCTTGATTTCGAGACCTCAAATTCTAAACTTGAGGTCTTGAAATCAAATTCGTGGAAAATTACTTCTTGCTCGAAAACTACGTCACTTAAGAGGAAGCCGTTTCTCATAATGTTTTATACTATCAACCTCTCCCCATTAGTCGTTACCAAGTGAGGTTTTATGCTAATAATTATTTTAAGTAAAATACCAATAGTGTCCACTGCCTTAAAGCCCAGGATCGATCCTAAGTGAGGAAGAGTTTTGTGAAATGGACCCCAGTTCTTGTAATCAAGAATTTTCTGTTAGAGATTCAACAGGGTTTCCCTCCGAGTTCCCTAAATACCAGCGGTATTCTTAACAAATTATGATTAATTGTACCCAGTTTTATTTGATAAAGGCGACTGCTGGCATCAAGTCGCCATGCAAACTATTTCTAAAGTCCAATCAAAGGTTCGACTCAAGCTTTGGATTTGGTTTACAAGATGCACAATAAACTATTTCATCTTTTATTGTAATTGAAACCGCTAAATTAATCGAACAACTCTTTTTGTTATCAATGAACAACCGATGTTTATGTTTGTTGTTATTTTGTATCTGTTTTTCATTGTACATTTTGCTCACTTTATGCCATATCATGCATGACCACAGGTGAACTCTCGTGGATTTGTTGATATATATTTAATATTTTT
This sequence comes from Asterias rubens, assembly GCF_902459465.1. Classification (NCBI taxonomy): domain Eukaryota; kingdom Metazoa; phylum Echinodermata; class Asteroidea; order Forcipulatida; family Asteriidae; genus Asterias; species Asterias rubens. The sequence goes on along the minus strand of NC_047066.1, from coordinate 6,723,466 downwards.
TTAAAACAAGGTTAAACAATTTCTACTTTGTTTTTGTTTTTTACTACAATGCATCGATTGGACAGAGAAATAAGATGTTAATGAGTGGAAGAAAGGAATCACTGCATTTTTTAACTGCCATGTAGTGTCTGAAATGTTCCCGTTCAGTAAAACCATTACACAAAACCCTCTCAAAATATTTTCCCCATTTGATTTCTGGAGACGAAATTTCAACATTTGGCCACCAATTTTGCAAAACCATTTTTTACGATAATAGCAGATATCAAATGCAATCATAGTGTACAATTCCGTAATTTTAGTAAAAAAACAATTTTTAAATTGTTTTTGAAGAAGTTATTCTCCGCTATCGATCATATTGTATTTATTTATGCAAATTATCCATTGCCCTATTGTTTGATTTCTTTTTTTATTTAAGTTTAATTTACCAGGGTTTTTCCTCTTGTTTTTATGAGCGAGTGAGAGAGAGGGACATTGTTAAGTACACTAGTAATGACCAGATTTTTTGTGTGCTGCAATTTTTGTATATTTTTCTCAAGGCGTAAACATTTGTGCTAAAGTTGTAGACATTGTGTCTGTACTCAAGTTTTGTTTTTGGTTATTTTAAATTTTGTTTTCATAAAAAAAAAAAGAATAATAAAACATCTCTGGCGATCAACAGGTTTTCTTTTTTGAATATGTAAATTTGCCTAAGAATTTCTAAAACAAACTTTGCAAATTGTGGAAGAAATATGCATTTAGGTGGTTTGGGGTTAAAAAATCTATTTGTAATTATTGTATCATAGTCATAGATAATTAACAGAAAAATAATGAACAAATTATGAGAGAAAAAGCACTGGAGCACAATCAGTTTATATGTGATGTTTTAGAGTATATCAAGAAGAATGGGGGTTTTGGGGTTTCAGGTGGCTACAAAACTTCATCTTTTAAGATAAAAACAAATTTAAAAAATGCTTTTTGTACTGTCTTTGTAGTGCTGTAGAGAATCCAAGTAGTCTTAAGGCTTTACGTACATTTATTTATTTCTTGTTGGAGAAGGATTTTGGTTGTTTGATAATAATTGGACTTTCTTTTGTAATTGTAATCATGACATCAATAATGTAGAGTTTCCAAATACTTGTTTTGAGAGATGGTGATTGAAAAAAAAAAAAAATTAAAAGTGATGAATAAAAATGAGAATGTGGAGGATTTTAAAATTGGTCGTGATTTGAGTTTGCGTTATTTTAACTTGTGTTTGTTTTGACAAAACAATAATAATTTGGTGGCTAATCATCCTTACTCGCAGCTAGAGCTGAATTGCGAAGGGCGGGGCTACAAGAAGCAGGCATGCAAGGGCGCCTTTGGCTGCCAGCCACATCGACCCATTATGACTACGGAGCATATCCAAAGTGTTTGATTTTTCCCAAGGGAGGAAAACCGGACAGTCTGCGTTATTTTAACTTGTGTTTGTTTTGACAAAACAATAATAATTTGGTGGCTAATCATCCTTACTCGCAGCTAGAGCTGAATTGCGAAGGGCGGGGCTACAAGTAGCAGGCATGCAAGGGCGCCTTTGGCTGCCAGCTACATCGACCCATTATGACTATTTTAACTTGTGTTTGTTTTGACAAAATAATAATTTGGTGGCTAATCATCCTTACTCGCAGCTAGAGCTGAATTGCGAAGGGCGGGGCTACAAGAAGCAGGCATGCAAGGGCGCCTTTGGCTGCCAGCCACATCGACCCATTATGACTACGGAGCATAGCCAAAGTGTTTGATTTTTCCCAAGGGAGGAAAACCGGATAGTCTTGAAAACCCTCAAGGCACAGGAGAGAACCAACACACAACTCAACTCACATAATGGCCCTGGCCGGGAATCGAACCAGGGGGCACCTTGGTGAGAGGCGAGCGTTTTATGCACAAGCCAACCATGCCACCCCAAATGTGGGTCATTTTACAATATTACTGATCAGTTGCAACCACTGGTCGAGCAGTTTTGACAGAGCCCAAGATTTGGTTTCGTCAGCAGCAGACTGGGTTTGAATCCCTCCAAAGACACTTGTGCCCTTGAGCAAGGCACTTGTGCCCTTGAGCAAGGCTTTTAATCATAATTGCTTCATAGAAGGTGAGGCTCCTAAATGATGATACCCATGTCCACATTCTTGCGGACTTTGAAGGTAATAACCCTGTTTTAGCCCCAGGAATAGGTGACAATGTGCCCCTGGTGACAGTTTATAACCAACCAAACACCCCAACAAACAAAAAAACAAACATATGTTGATTGCATTGTAAACAAATGACCAAACCTCAGCATCTCAATGTGGTTCTTTACGAAACATCTGTATATTTATTGGCTTGGTAAACTACAATTATTACAATTACATATTTTGGGTTTGGGGTTTTAATTTTTGTACATTCAGTGATATTCTTGATTAAGGTTCATTTTAATTATCAATGTGTACATATAAGTTTCTTTCCCACTTTAATAAAGTTGAATCACAGGTAACCTAACCCTAATTGCTTTGAAAACGTATTTTTCAAAGAAAATTCAAACAGCCAACAAATTTGTTCTAAAGTGAGCAGAACATGTACGTGTTTAAAAACTTCGCAAATGCTACAAGTAACTGCATAATATGCTCACAGTCTTGATTAACCTAATTATATTAAACCTGACATGGTAGTCAATTAAGTGCACCATAAATTATACATTTTGGTGTAAGGGTTTTATACGATAGAGCGAATAAATGATGGACATGTAGGAGGAAAATTGCATGATGCTGACTTACTGAAAACAATATAACATGAAATCTAGAAAAATAACGATTCATACACCAAAGTTTAACAAAAAAGGTATTTGCATATTTGACAAGGCAACAAGGACCAATGGATAAAAACAGTTTTAGACTTTGGTAACACAACAAAAAATCCCTCCAGCCATGCTTTAAACATGATTCTGTAAAAAAAAAATTACTGCTCACCCAATTCAAAAGACAACTAGACTCAAAAGTTTAGCAATTCCATAATTTTGGTTTGTAATATAAAGAGTCACTGCTTCGAGATATTTCAGAAAATTTGTGAACATTTATAAAAACCAATTTTGCAAGTGATAGAAAGAGTCGCTGATTTGAGATAATTTCAGAATTGTTTATGAACACTGACGAACCCAAACCAAGCCCTGACCTTATGTACAACTGACTCAACGCAACACTACACTACCCGCCTACACATTACATGATGTCTTACTATATACACGTTAATACACTGAGGTATAATATAGTGAGGAAAAAAAACAACAAAAAAATATTTTGGAAACAAAACAAGTTTTTAAGTGGCCTTCCCACTGTATGCATTTCATGAAAAAGCACAAAAAATTTTCAAATCACAAATCTTTACACGTGGCAAAATCAACCTACTCTGAACCGATGTAAAAGTAAAACAAATTGGTAGCACAGGAAATATGACATCCAAGTACAATGGACAGACAGATAAAAAACTTCTCTGTCTTTCCAAGAACAATAACCCATTTCAAAGGAACACGTTGCCTTGGATCGGACGAGTTGATCTATAAAAAGCGTTTGTAACCGTTTTTCATAAAATGCATATGGTTGGAAAGAGCCTACCAGTCACAGATTGTACATGTGACATGGTATTTAAGCTGCTAACCATAAACAAAGAGGCTACCAGTCACAGATTGTACATGTGACATGGTATTTAAGCTGCTAACCATATTCTGGGAACCATAATTGCGCTTTGCATAGCTACTTAATGTCCTCAAGCAGCACTATGAAATTGGGCCGTGGGCCAAGGACCCAATTAAATATGAGCCTGAAATTTTGAAAATGTACCATTTTCAGCCAATATTCTCTCACATATTTTTGTAATCAAATCAAGCGCCATTTTCCTATTTGCAAACCGGAATGTTTAAATTATATTTCATTCATGCCATTCTTAAAGTAAAAAAAAAAAAGTAAAAAAAAAAGCAAGTGTCAATTTGTTTAAATATTTGATCAGCCAAATTTCAAAATCGCATTTATTATTCTTTTTTTGTAAGTTAATTTATTACTTTAGTTCGGAGCATGTTAAAGCTTTACAAAATTCATTTGAAATGTAAGTCCAGCAGAAAGTCTGAAACAACAACAAAAAGGATTTACGTAAGTATCTTAAAAAATAAAATAAAATAAAAACAAACAAATTAATAAAAACTTTACAAGAGTAATTGACGGTAAACTAAAATATAAAACAAAAAATATCGTTTAAAAAAGTCAACATTTTCAGTATCCAAGAAACAATTTACAAATTCTACCAATTTTTAAGAGGTCTTTTAAAAAACACAAGGTATCCACAACACAGTTTTTAAAAATACACAGGAATTTTGGGACTTTTCCTGTTGTTGTTTTTAATTTGACTTGGGGGAGCGGGTGGGGGGGGAGGGCGGGGGAACATGAAAGACTAAAGTTTTCTCCAAATGCATATAACATTTCTGTTTGTGACTGATACAATGTATTTACAATCTGAACTGATCGCGACATCGTTGATGATGATGTGGTCGTTTGACGAGGTCGATGAACTGTCATTGGGTTGCTCATCCGGCCAGTAAAGTAGCTATGGGTTAAGAGAACAAAAATATATGTTAATGGGAAGGCATGCTTTGGTAATCACTTAATGGCAATAACAAAATTGATTAGAAGCCTACAGCAGCGCTCGATAGTATAAAACATTTTGAGAAACATTTCACTTCAAAGTAATGTGGTTATAGTTTTTTTTGCCCCAGTTTTTGACTCTGAGAAGCAATACTGTTAGTAGCCTTTATCACATTGTGTATTCATGCACTACATTTAATCAGCCAGTCAAACTGCGGTGTACAATGGCATAGGGCATGTCTTTAGTGCATCGGAAAACTGTGTGCCTTTCAGCGAGTAAAACCATATCTCTCATGGGAATACAGTCCGATGGAAATCAAACAAATATTTGACATCCGAGAATTGTTACCGGACTACCTGTCTTGGAATTAATAGCGGCAAAACCCCCTCAAGTACAGTGCAAAAATACAGGTCTGACACTTGACGGAGGCAACAAAGGCGATTGTCTCCATGCTTCCTAGTCATTGCCTTGGTGGCCTTCAAATGCTCTGGTAGAAATTTACAATGTACAATTATAGGGTGCCCTTCGTCAGTCACTTTTCTATAGACGCGTGCACGCGTGCCCAGACGTGTTGCACTGTGATGTCACAGAGTATAATCAATATTTTACCGAAGGAGCAGCACTTTTTGGGGGATATTTTTCGATAACAACATGCAGAGTAAGAAAAGACCTTGTCAAGTCCCATATTTGGGAACACGATAGCTACATTTTGACTGCGGGCATGGTTAGGGCCCCTCTCACGAGAACGGGACTTGAATCAAGTCTACCTTTGCCAAGGAGAAAATGCCTTGGTGCCCTTGCCCTTTCAAAAACAGGCCTGACGATACTTACATGTGTTGGTTTTCTAGTTGTGGGTGTTTTGACTGGAGCGATGGGTAGTTTTGAAGTGTCATACACCCATATCTTGCCTTCATCGTCACCACTCACCATCGTACCACAACCTGAAAGGAGTAGAAAGAAGAAATAGATAAACCCTCGTCTGATTCCATAGAATTTAATTAATTTTTTTAACATTATTCCATTTGTTCTGTTTATCAGCTCTTTTCGTCAAGATTGTTTTATTTGTACAGCAGTACTCTTTGTTGTGGATTAGAAAATAGTGTCTTTTCATGTTGACAATATTTCCACTGCATGAAAATTTGTGAGAGAGGATTATAAAAGGTGTGTCGCTGCCGAGTGTTAAAGTGCACTGGAAAGTACTGTATGTTAAAGCCTTGGGCAACACTAAGTGACGGATATGAGCAAAATATAAGAATCCACTATTATTATGCCACCTACCTTGCCATGTTCCGATATCTAGATACACACTGTCCGAGTCGCACCATTTCAGTGTGCATTGAGGTGTAACAGCTACTTCTTTGTTGACTGGTTTCTTCTTGTGCGCATCAACGAGGTTCCATACATGAATCGCTCCGTCACACGCGACTTTACTGGCTGCAATGGAAATGAAGTGCCTTTAGTAACACTCGGACATGGCTATGTCCCCCATGCACAAGCTTAGCGTATCAGGCCGATACGTGTGAATTGCGGCCAATATGCCAAACAAAATAATCAGCAAATTGTTACTTTAGATGAAATCCACAAAAAGATATCAAGATAAAACCAGTTAGGTTGCTCCAGACTGCGCAGTAGGGCAGTGGATGTTGAATGCACCACAGCACCTTGTGCTACATTGACTGGTCTCATAATTCAAAAACCCGTCTCAAAATTGTTATGCTTAAATATTGGAATTTTTGAGCGTGAAACCAGACTTTCTGCTTCTTCTCACCCATGCACTCTTGCTTTGCTGAAATATACAGAACAAGGAGCAATTCCAACAGCTTTATTCCATGTACTGGGACTCCTTGACCGGTGCATCCTACAGTTAGACTGGTATAAGAAGAATATGAATTCCTACCTTGAGCTCCCCTGAGCTATATACACTTAAAACAATGTTTCGTCTTGTAGCCCCAACCAAGAGTGACTTCCAGCCTTGTCTGGGGCAAACTTGCATACAAAAAAATACATAAAAAAAAGTCTCCCATTGGTCCTCGATGTCTCTTACCGACTAGTTTATCGTTGAGTAGAGCCAGTCCATCTATCATATCACCCTCCCCTTCCTCCTCCTCTTCATCACCCTTGATGGCTTCAGCGAGACGCGCTTTACTCGGCAGAAGAAACTCCACGCTGTGTGCTCTGCAACAACCAATCAGGAAAACTACTTATGAACATCAAATCTTGAAAATTGGAATTCTGTTTTTTTTATTTTTATAAATGAAATGAAAAATGAGGCTTACTTTCATTGTGATGTGTTTTGATATTCATCTGTTGCGCATGCATTTTCAGTTGATATAACTTTGGTAATTTGATGTGAATATATTTATTTGGTTCTTATGATGGTATTTATTTTTAACAAATCATGACCGTTCTAGGGATCCATACTTTTTATACGAGGCGCAATCCATACCCAGTTTCAAATACCCAACACTCCAGTGTAAATTCCCTTATTTGGTCGAGATATGCAAACTTCATGCACGCATGACTAATTAGCACAATAGATTCGAATTGATTGTGATCAATCAAGTTTATTCATAGGTTTTTCGATAACAAAATATTCAGTATTTGGGGTGTAGTGTATTGAGCTTTGTGGGACTTAGTAGCGTTTCCGCCGGCTCAAAGACGTGGCAGAGGTTATTTACCTTCCCTTCTTGCCGAAGGGTTGTTTATTATCTATCCTCCATCCGTAGCAACCGTTTTCACATCCTGCCAGTATGAAGTCAGTTGACGGCAAGGCAACGAGGCCGAGCACACGACCGGGGGCGGCCAGGTGATACATCTTTCTGCAAAGATTAAAAACAGAAGGGAAAACACAAATGAAGACGTGGCTTTGCAAAGTTTAAAGGGTTTGGATACTTCTTGTACGACACAAAACACAAACGTCCACAAATTTACAATAAAATTACACGGTTAAAGATAATGATAGTAAAAAGCTACCTGTCTACTTACTTTGTTTTGCATTTATAGTCTGGCCCCTCTGGAATTCCAATGTCCCAGATGATGATGTCTTCTGACCCACCTGGAAAACAAACGATAAGAAGTAAAAGTCATTTTTCATGTTGTTATCTTGTCGTGTTTCTGTGCGCAGTTGTACTATCCAATGCAACCAATGCAGTTGGATGATTTCCAATTCGTTGTCAACTAACAAATGTAATGGAAAGTTGCAGGATTAAATTAATAACCATTAGGGTAATCAGGTGGGCGGAGTGGTTTCTTTCCTCACTTTCAACCTATAAAACCTCATTTTGAATTGCATGGGGCACTATGTGGATTGGGTTTTCAGTCCCTACTTGACTGCGTGGGCTTTTTCCCTGGAATAATCCTCTGAGATTTTCCTCCCACATCTAAGACTGAAACTTCCTTCCTTGTCTTCTCTGCATTTGGGTACTTGGCTAGTACGGTGATTAATTTTGCTTTTCTGATAGTCTTTCAAATTCACAACCAGGGGTGTCGTGGCCGTGCGATAAGAGTACTAAACTCAAGCTCTGGTGTTTCTGATCAGCAAAGCGAGGGCTCAAGTCCCAGCCGTTACACTGTGTCCTTAAGCAAGACACTTAACCATTGCTTCGTTTTTTGTACAAAAAACAAGTACACACTTATTGCAAAGAAAAGGGGTTTTGCCACGGTGTGTCTGGCAGTGTGTTTATCTTCAATCATGAAAAGGGGTTTGCCACTGTGTGTCTGGCAGTGTGTTTATCTTCAATCATGAAAAGGGGTTTGCCACGGTGTGTCTGGCAGTGTGTTTATCTTCAATCATGAAAAGGGGTTTGCCACGGTGTGTCTTGCCGTGTGTTTATCTTCAATCATGAAAAGGGGGTTTGCCACGGTGTGTCTGGCAGTGTGTTTGTCTTCAATCATGAAAAGGGGTTTGCCACGGTGTGTCTGGCAGTGTGTTTGTCTTCAATCATGAAGGCTGCACTTCCAGAAAGGAAGAAGAAGAATAAATAAAACGAAATTAAACCAATCTGAAAACTCACACATGAGCCAGGTCGAGTTAACCGGATGGAACAGCAGTGAATTGATGGGTCTCGGACGCCTGTCTCCCTTGATCTCTGAGTAGCAGAGTAGCTGGCTGGTGTGTAGGAGCTTGACGCTGCCCCTGGTGCCCGCTACGGCCAGGATGTTACATTTCTCAGCTCCCTCCTCGTCTGCTTCCATTGGGATGGTGGTCCATGCAACGCAGTAGAACTCCTAGTCAGACGAGAAATCAACAGATAATTTACGAGTATTTTATGAGTGGATCGATCATTGATCATGATTATTGAATTCTGGTTACTGGGGGATATTTTCTCCTTTCTTGAGAGAATACTGAATCTTTTCTTCAATATTCTTAGAAGAAAAGCTTGATGGTTCTCAGCAAGTTTGTTGGGTCATGTGCTCTGTTTGGCACAACTCAAAGCTGTGTATTAAGGGAGTTGCTAAAAGGAGGGACCAGTTTTAAAGGGGCAAAGCAATTTTCCTCTTAGAAGGGGGACTTCTATGAGAAAATTGTAAATTTGTATTGGTACTTAAGCTTGTTATGAGACGAGATAAGACCTACCTCCTTGTCTTTAGCATGCTGGTATTTCTTGAGCACTTTCCCCGTACTGCAGTCAATGACACACACCGTGTTGCCTCCGCAAGAGGCTACCGTCCACTTACTTGTACCTGTAAGAATAAGAGAAGATAGTTAACAAGATGGACGAGTTTAAGATTTTTAGGGTTAGGGTTACAGATGTATAACTGCCAAGTCACTGGACACCTTCGGTAACCTTCAAAGAACAGTATTATCACTTGGTGTATCCCAACGGAATGCATCAAATAACAAATCTGCAAAAGTTTTTACTCAATTGGTCATCAAATTTGCAAGAAAACAATGAAAGAAAATTTGTGTGCTTCCAGAAGCCTAAAGGGGACTCCCAGTTCTAGTTATAAAGGTGTGCCATACTGACCTGGTTTCTCTAAGCTAGGCTCGAATGCACATTTCCAGACGTTGGTCTTGGCATCAGTCGGGTCATTCTCCATGGAGTGGCATCGGAGCATGTGAATCACCTCGTATCCACTCGACACTTTCTGTAAGGTCAAAAAAATAGTTAAGGTTTATAAAAAAAATGAGGTTTATAAAAAATGTGTAGCTACATCGTTCCCGCTAGATAAATGTTATACACTGGAGCTACACAGCGTTTGTAAACTATAGCCCAACTGTTTGGGTAAAACCCCCCAAATCAGTCAAAAAGTCTTTAAACTTGAAACATTTAAAATCATCCAAAACTCTGTATTTTACCTTCTCTTTCTTGTCATCACTACTAACACTTGTAACACTAGCCGCTAGCTTAGCAGCGGCCGCCCTGACTCTAGACTCTGATTTAGGCTCCGTCTTGATGGCCTTGGGCTTGCCTGGGTCTTTCTTGGTGTACTTGCCTCCCGAACCGATCGGCCTGCCCCTCTTTTTCTTAACTACCGCCTCCTCCTCGTCACCTTCTTTAGCCTTCTTCGCATTTGGTTCGTCTCCGTTCGTAGCATTGGTTTCAGACGCCGCAGCCCTCTTCAACGTTGTGGCTTTCGTCGGGGTCTTTGCGGGACTTTTACTCCCCGCGGCAACCACAGTTATCTTCCTTGGAGATTTAGTCACGGCCTGGGCGGGGGAATTTTGCTTTGGTGTTGCAGGGGTGTCGGCTGGTGCGTCTGGAGCATCATTTTCATTCATGGGGGTCTCCTCGCCGGCATCGCCAGCCAACTCTGCGTCTGATTCCTTGACGGCCGCCTCTAAGCTCGCTGCGAGAGAGTTTGAAGTTCCCTGTGGCTTCTCCGCGTCGTCGGGCGTCGGGGACTCGGCTTTAATGGGCAGTTTGATGCTGATCTTGCTGGCGGACGGGCTCTGATTTGAGGTGGAGATGAGTTCGGGAACCGTCTTGCGCCAGTAGGCAGTCTGCGTGGTTACGTGCTTCTCCGCAAGTACCGACAGCTGTAAAATGTACACAAAAGAAGCTCACTTTCTTAAATTCGATGCAACAAACAACTAAAATAAACTGTAGAGGGACAATTTGTTCGGAGCTAACTTTTTACAATCTTATTCGTGATATTTTGTAATTGATTGATTTTGTAAAGATCCAAGTAAAAGATGACAAGGAAACACCATGTTTTTTATCTTCTTGCTGGGTAGATTATATTCCTTTTGAGAACTTGTCTTACTCAACATGTATATTTTACAACCGCGGAGTACATTTTGGGGGAATTCAGAGACTTCTCTACTTCCACTGAGTAGGTTTTCAAATTTATTTGGAAACTTATTCCAGTTCTGAAAAGAACTGTCCTCCTTATAAACTACTACCTTGGCAGAGGATAGAAAATTGAGGGGGTCATTTTCATTGAGCCTGCTCTAGGCATCGTCAGGAAACTCTGACTCACCATGTGATGAGTGAATTCCACCAGGGAGCCTGGTCCGTACTGGATGGATTCCTTGAGGCGTTCAACAAACTCTGTCTCCAGTGATCTCGTCTCGGCCTTGTTGAGGGGCATCTCATTCCGAGCAGCATACTCCTCCTCCCAGATCTTCAACATCTACAACAACAAAAACCCCATATATATATACATTTGTTGATGTTGAAATGATGTGTTGTCTTCTTTATGGATACAGGGTCATTTGTCAAATCACCACCCCCCCCCAAAAAAAATTGAATTTTAAACCCTACCCTCTTCAAATTTGCTTAAATTTGGTTTATGGGGTATTTTTTGCTTAACAAGCTCAAATTTAAGTTAAGCTCCATCCGATAAGAGTCTTTTACGCAACAGCATTCTCTTTCTCGTTGGTTTCGGTACAAATGCGTGAGTGGAGGTGATCAGATAATAGCGCAACCGCTGATATTCAAATTACCATCAATCAGTAACGACTGGGCCAACTTGGTTGAAATTTGTGTCTTTGGAAAGGACATTGAAATTGGATGAGGATTAACACAAAACGACCTCACATACTCATAATTATCTTACCTTTGACCTTAGGGTGTCCTCCATTGTCTGAATGGTGTCCCGGATGTCCACATCTTTACCATTGAGTTTCTTCAGCTTGGGCAGCAAGTACACAGCTATGTACTGATCAGGGGGCTACACATGAGAAATTAAACAGAAATTATACGATTTTGTTTTTCCTTCTTTGAATCTACCAGTGTTTCGTTTCCATTTCAACATTCGTTTTCTATTGTTCTAGGTGTCACAAGATTTTAAAAGTATCAGTTCGTTGTTTCTAATAAACATGGTTTATTATCAGGCCCAGTGATCAATATTCAAATGATGAACATTTCTCAGTATGGGATAAGATTTCCTTGGAAGAAATGGTCCTTCTGCCCAAACCAAATGGAATGTATTGTTTGTGATAAACTGTGACAGCCTCACTCGCATTGCAACATTTTGCTGAACTCTGGGGGTCCAACAGAAATCACTTAAAAGTGAGGACATAAAACCTCGCACCTCAACAATCAAAGAAAATCTCAGGAGATCAGTCGCTCTTTGACTTGATGCCGTGTTTTGCAGGCTACCGTACTTGAGCGGGTGCGAAGAGTGGATTGGCAAAAGGCGTAACTTAAGATGTACCAGATGTCAGAAAAATTGAACCAATTCCAGGGGTTTTAAGCGAGTTGCCTACTGGGACTGCGAGATTTATCACCCCCAGAAACGAGGTTGCTTGAAATCCTACTTACGTTCAGGTCATTCTCGTCAATATTGAGTTCCTCCAGGTTGGGGAACTGCTCCAGTGTCAAGACACTCTTGAGGGAGTTCTTCTTGAGGTTCAGGTATCTCAGCTTCCTCAGGCCAAGCTGCGTTGGAAAACCCTGGTATGAAAAAACAATGGCTCTTATAAGTTAAAACGAAGGACCTTACCGTCCCAATTCCTTCCAGTGAAGGATACTGAGGCTTAGTAACCATTGCTTAAAGGCACTGGAAATACTCAAAATAATTGTTAGCACAAAAACTTAATTGGTAGCAATCAATGGAGAGATGTTGATAGTATAAAACATTGTGAGAAATGGCTCCCTCTGAAGAACGTCCTTTTCGAGAAAGAAGTCATTTCTCACTAAAATATTTGAATTTGATTTCGAGGCCTCAGAATTTCAAACAAAATGGTGCATGGAGTTAAATAGGTTTCTTGGGCATCTAAAAAAACAAACTGAAAGCACATAATTCTATTCAACAAGGGGATTTTTTCCGATGACCAATTGAGCCCAAATTTTCACAGGTATTGTATATGTTGAATACACCAAGTGAGGAAAGTGGTCTTTGACAATTCCCAAAAGTATACCTTGCCTTAAAGTGTTTTATTAGAGTCGCACCAAGGGTTACAATGAACATTTATTCTTAGTACCTTTATTTTATTGAAGGAAATGTCCAGTTCTTCCAGCTCCGGCATCCGGGAAAACACAGCGGGGTCAAGGTTCATGATCTTTCGATTGGACATGTCCAGAACGCGGATATCCGACAGGGAGATACACCCAGCGCAGTTGAGTACCAGCTGCTCCACTAACTGACTGCTGTTGGAATACTTGCCAGCGAGGGCAGACATTATCCCTGGCGTGTAACGCATGATGCCGGTCGTCGTGTGAACAGCCGTGTAGGATGTGATCTTGGGTGGAGAGATGGCCGGGGCGGTGTGTTGAGGATTGTAGGGTTGCACAGTGGATGGCGGCTCTAGAGTTGGCATGGCAGCTAGGGTCTGTTCGACCTGGGGCTCAGGAGCCACCTCGTTCAAGGCGGGTTCCAGGGCGGTTTCCAGGACAGGTTCCATGGCAGGTTCCAGGGCAGATTCCATGACGGGTTCCAGGACGGCCTCCAGGACGGGTTCAGCGACTTGCTCTCCCTCTTGCTGCTCTTGTGGAGCATTGATGATCTCAACGGGAATAATCTGATCGGCGACTGGATACATCACTTGCTCGACCGTCGGTTCGGCTGCTTCTTGCGGGGCGAGCTGGGCAACTTGCTCCGGAATGCCCTCTGTGGGTACAGCTTCCGCGACGGCTTGGACCGCCTCAAGGGCGATCTGGAGAACATTCTCTGAAGTCACAGTCTGGGCTAGCTCCGCTGCATTCTGGATCGCCTCTGCTGGGATTTCCGGCACTGATTCCGGTTGAAGGACTGGGACGCTTTCGACTTGGGCCTCTGGAATGAGGTCAAGGGTCTGCTCGGGCTCGACTGCTGCCAGGAGTTGTGGAGTGGAATCGTCTTCAGGGACAGGAGCTTCTTCTGAAATGGCAGGCTCGACTTGGAGAATGGGTGCAGCTTCTTCAGCAGGGGGCACCAGATCGGGCTCTGTAGGTGTTGGTTCAGCGGGGATGTTAGCGTTTTCTGACATCTTTCTATACTGGATTAAAGTTGTGGGCAAAAAAACAAATGGTTAAGTTGATATTTTATTGTTAAGCTCTTAATTTATTGCTTAGAATTTATTTAGAATAGCGCCTACTGTATTGTGTTTGTTTCTTTTTGTAAACTGATTTTTTATGCCACTACATTTTACTCGCTCTTTCCACCTATTAGTTTTGCTTCCGTAAGGGGGGGGGGGGTCTATCCTCGACAAGCATTGCTTTTTATGGGCCCCCTACAACCCCATCACCTTGTGCTGTTTTGGTTTTGTTTTGTTTTCCGTAATTTATATTTTGCTTTTGCTTGTAAATGTTGTATTATTACTTCATGTATTATCATTATTCCATTTGCTTGTAAAACATAATTCTTGATTCACTCCTAATTGTTTTGTTTACTTGTTTGGAGTTGGAAATAAAGTTAATTGAATTGAATTGAATTGAATTGAAAGAAATAACATTCAAGGACATGAAAAGAGTGGCATTTTTTAAGTGTTTTAGTCTGTGAGAAAGTAAATCACATTGGACGATTTTCAGACCATAACATTTAATTTAATAAAACAATGGAACTGAACAGATAATGTTGTACCATTTGATACAGTGATATATTATAATTGGAGAAAAAAAAACTGCCTAAACCTTTGGCTTTGGTCTCTTCTCTCTGGTCATTCACTCCAATAATACTTTTTATTTGAGTAATTTTATTTCCTGTGCAGGCCAACTCTACTATAGTTTTGCAAATTATAAATTTTTAAATTAAAAATTCATGTTAGTAATCCTGTTTCAAATTTCATGGGAACCCCCGTGAGGTACCATTGCAATCTTGTTTTCAGTCAAAAATGACTCAGTAAAACTTTTGAATGAAACCAAAACAAACATGCAAATTGTATTTTTACAGCGCCCTCTACAGACGGAAACGAGATGGAAAAAATCATCAAAATATAAAAATAATTTTGGGACCATGGCAAGTGAAAGGATATTTAACCTGAAATTCATACAAGATCACCTCACTTTTTCCATTTTTAGCACGTCCAGAATATCTGGTAAAATATGATTTATTGTAATCAATAAAGATTCATTAAAATAATGTCTAAAAACTGCGATCTCATGTTTGAAAATTTGTTACTGGTCGCGACGCGCCCCTGGAAAAAAAAATGTCGCTCAAAATTGAGCAAAGTGGCGCGATCGACACTCCCATGAAACGAGAACATCCACTGTTTGAATTAATAGAATTTATTTACGAAAAGGTTACTTACGAATCGATGAATGTTTCCTTGCCTTCTCAGAAGCTAACACCTCAAGATCTTGCAAAACGACAAACTTTTTTGAGACGATCCGTTGAAAAATATGAGCCAACCTATGACCGCCGCGTCGCCGTCACAAAGAGAAAAGGAGGAGGAGGGCGCTGTATAATTTGTATAGCGCCCTCTTTGAGGATATCCCATAATCGGGCGATATCCAAGCCCAATTTTGGGGCTATTGGGCGCGTTCATCGTCATGCGTAGTCGTGTGTATTTGGGCTACATGTACTGGACTATACGCGCATGTGTGAAAATGGTGGATTGGGGAGAGAAATGTGGGTGTAAGGGCATAAGAACTTGTTTATCATGTGAAAATGGATGTGAAAATGGATGTGATGTTTCGCAAAGTACTGTCACATCAAAGTCACCACATGTAAGTTTCTATTATATAAGGTTTATTTTCTTTCAACTTCGACTCGTGACTTTTGTCGGAATTGTTCAGATATTTGTGTTCATTCTTTTTTTCTCAACTGCAATTGCCAATGAGGGCGCTGTTGTCCCTCACCAGTCAGAGTTTTGTATGTCAACATGGTCTGAAACTAAAAACCAAGTTTATTGGTTTTTGTGAACGTAAAGCTTATTTATAGGGAATATTTTTAAAGAAAGATAGGATAACTTTTCGTATGGCACTAAGCTTGGGCGATATCGATTTATTTTATTCACGATATATCGCCAACAATATATCGCGATATTCGATAATCGCGATTAATTAAATTTAACATCATCAGTCTTCAAACTCCCAGTGAAAGTTGTAGAAGAGACAGTTGTAGCATATAAGAGAGGTGTTGTAATGACCTATTCTTCTGGTTTTACTCCAAACCAATGGGGTGTAAAACTAGGGGCCATTACTTACTACATGTGTTTAAGATGTTAACGTCTGCGCATGACAGACTGCTCTATTGTTTGCATGACTAATAAGTTTGCGCTAGCGCTACTTGCACACACGTGGTGGTGCAGCACACACGTGGTGGTGCAGTGAGCATGCAGTGACCCTGGCGTTCTGCAGACACACTGTAGTTTTCGGTAGTCTGTGTGAGACCGCCTAATCCCCGCTTTGATGTTTTTTCCCCCCTGAAACAACCCGGCCGGTCCAATCTACAAAGGAATCTTGCGGCTGTGTCACAGACTGAGAGTGAGGAGGGAGGCCAATATTCAGTAGGTCTTTACTTTTATTTGACGGCGCAGTGTGGCAGCGCTTATCAATTGAATACATTTACCAACAGATCGGTAAATGTATTCAATTGATTAGCGCTGCCGTCGTAAAAGTAAAGGCTTACATAATTTAGTAATGTTTGGTAATTCAATGACGCACCATTGGCAGTTGATTTCTTTTTTCAAATAAAACTTTCTTTTTGGACGGGTAAATGCATCCGTGATGGTGGTTAGATTTGATCTCGATGGACCGGCTCTATTTGATTGTGATGGCGACGCAGAGGGCTGTAGTCTTGCCGACTCGGCAGGGTGTTTTACCTTGAGATGACTGCTTAAATTTGACGTAGTGCCACCTTTGATTGAGACCTTTTTGAAGCAAATGCGGCAGGTCGCTTCATTTTCAGTCGTTGCTTTTCCGTCTTCATCAACAGCAATACCAAAATGAACCCATACGGCAGAAGTTGTTTTTTTCTTAGACACAAGACGCAGTTCACCTTCCATCTTTGAACGATTGAAGTAGAATGATGGCCAAGTCAGTTTGGAAATAATTAAAAGATCGGCTCTTTTAATTATTTCCAAACTGAGTTGACCATCACTCTTCTCTATAGAGCCTAACCAAATAAACTACCAAGTTTAATAGCCGATTTACACCTCAGATGGGCGCAGACAGCGGCCCTGAGCCGCACACTCAAAGGGAGTGTAATGTGATACAATAGTGATTCTAAATGTAGTTTTCGGTAGTCTGTGTAAGGCCGCCTAATCTCTGCTTTGATTGGGTTTTTTCTCCGAAGAAACCCGGTCGGTCCAATCTACAAAGGAATCTTGCGGTGACTCGCAGCTCTTTAGTGATGATGTAAGATTATCTCCACTATGAGATTTATTGTCGCGAGACGTCTCGGCTAGGAAATACATCGCGATACTTAGTCGATATCGCGATTTACCGATATTTCGATTAATACAAAATCGATCCGATATCGATATCGTTTCTAAATTAGTATCGCGATATTCGATAATATCGTGGTATCGCCCAAGCTTATATGGCGCCACTACTTTTTCACTTATTTTAACAAAAAGGGATATCTCGAGGTAAATTAGTTTTTTAGATACTATATTTTTTAATGTTGTAAAATTATTGCAGGAAGGCACTAAATACTAAACTCCACAGCGGTTCGGCCCATCGGAGAATACCCGAGCGAGAATGACCTTATGACGTCATTTTGCATATGCTTGCATCTTTTAGAAATGAAAATATTAACAACCATGCAGGTCCTAGTGGTTAGTCCACTCTTATGTAACAACTCCCCAAACCTGCTGCTACAAACGTAATTGAATAAAGAGGTCTGAAGCAGTGCTTGCATCTTTTAGACATGAAAATATTAACAACCAGGTCCTAGTGGTTAGTCCACTCTTATGTAACAACTCCCCAAACCTGCTGCTAAAAATGTACTTGAATAAAGAGGTCTGAAGCAGTGCTTGCAACTTTTAAACATGAAAATATTAACAACCAGGTCCCAGTGGTTAGTCCACTCTTATGTAACAACTCCCCAAACCTGCTGCTACAAACGTACTTGAATAAAGAGGTCTGAAGCAGTACTTGCATCTTTTAGACATGAAATCATTAACAACCAGGTCCTAGTGGTTAGTCCACTCTTATGTAACAACTCCCCAAACCTGCTGCGTGGGGGATCGCGCGAACCGTGCCGGAGTGTTCCGAGAGCACACGAAAAGTTCCGAACCGCTGTAGAGGTTAGTTTTTAGTGCCTTCCATTATTGCACTGGATTGTCTGTGGCATATGCTCAGACCATGGAGTGACGTAGAAATATATTTTTCTCTCTCCATGCTCAGACCTACTCCTAGAACTATTAGTTTTAATTTTGCTAACCCAAATCTCTCTTCTTCTTTTTTAAATCTCGCCAAAATTAGGCCTTATGTGTCCTTAGAACTCTCATTGACAAATGCCGATTGCCCGATTCGTTGCGAGGTACGTGCGAGTACTTTTTTTCCCAGGACAAACATGAAGAATTGTCTGCACACGTTCGCCCTGAAAAGAAAAAATACCCAATCCGTGCTTTGTGTACAAAACATATGGACAAGCATCTGGGAACACACCGCATAGTTCTAGGAGTAGCTCAGACCCAGGGCGCTGTACTCCTTTTTTTCAAAGTTTGTCATTAAATAGCAATAGATAATGACAAACTTCAAACAAAAGGAGTACAGCGCCCTAGTTACTGAATACTGGGTCTTGAATATGCCAAAGTTTTATCATGTTTTTGTTTGTTTTGGAACAGTATCATCTGTCAAAATTCAATCAAGAAAAAACATCTGGGCCATGAAACTTCAATTCAAGACGTAGGCCTAGTTAAATAATTCTTACTAATAATTCCTCGCTGTTCAGCTGCCGAAGTGTTTGAGTTTAAGAAATTATGAATATAAAATGTTTGTTTTCTGCATAATTTTTCAAGAAATAGATATCAGTGAGGCTAAATGCAAACTGAACACCAAAACTTGAGTTTGCCAGAGGAAATATAATATAATTTCCAGAGGTCAGAATTTTTTTAATTTTTTACAAAGGAGATGTGCTGAACCACAAGCAATACTTAAAAAAACACCTGACTTTTAGAAAAAAATTATGAACAAGTTAATAATTCAGAAAAGTGTGTTTGTGTTATTTTTTAAAGGAGAAGCCATACATTTACTGCTGGATGTGTAATGAAGCGTATCAACAGACAGAGAGTTTCAATGACAAGTCATTAGTAACGTCGACTTGTGAGCACTCCGGGAATGGTCTTGAATTTCCAGGAGTCATTCTCATACCTGAGTTTGTGTCTGAAGAAGAAGAGGCAGAAATTGTCCAGATTATTGATGAGTCACCATGGAAACCATCTCAGTCTGGGCGATGGAAACAGGTGAGACAAAGGTTTTTATTTTAGTTAGTTCTTTATTAACTGTAAACAAATCACTACTCAATTACAATTTTTTGAACTATTTGTGTAAAACTTGGCCAATGACTTCTTTTTGTTTATTTTTTAAATTGTCAACAATGTTGAAAATTTTTGAACAACTTTTAAACAAACTTATTTTATCACTGACCATTAACAACTGAGCATTGTTTGTTTAAAATTTGCCCAATGATTTATTTTGTTGAATTTTTGTTAAATCTTAATAAACAAACTTAAATTAATCACCAGTCATTAACAATTTATAAACTTGTTTGTTTAAAGCCATTACAGTGTATACACTTTCGGTACAGAAAGAAGAAAAAAAAGTTCACAGATTTACGAATAATGTACAGGGTTTACAGAAGGTAATGGTGAAAGACTTCTCTGGAAATATTGTTCCATGAAATGCTTTACTTTTTGAGAAAACATTAAAACAATATCAACTCTCGATAGCGAGAATTACGGATTTATTTTAAACACATGTCATGACACGGCAAAACGTGCGGAAACAAGAGTGGGTTTTCCCGTTATTTTCTCCCGACTCCGATGACCGATTGAACCTAAATTTTCACAGGTTTGTTATTTTATATATAAGTTGTGCTACACGAAGTGTGGGACTTGGACAATACTGTTTACCGAAAGTGTATAATGGCTTTAAACCTTGCCAAGTTTGTATTATTTTAGTTATTTCTTTTTGTAAAGGTTCTTATTCTTTTAATTGTAAATTTTGTTGAAGATTTTAAACTCTGTGAACAACCTTTTAAAAAATTTAGTTTTAATCACTGGTCATTAACAATTAGAATTAAATGTGTAAAACCTCTCCAATTACTTAAAATTTATATACTTAATTTGCAATATTGTTGAAGTTATTGAACTCTTTGAAAAAAAATTTAAACAAAATGATATCATTAATTTTGTTTCCCATTCTTTGTGATAAAAACCAAGGTTATAAAAACAAATTTATATCTCTGTTTTGGACCACAGGACTACGGACCAAAAGTAAATTTCAAACGAAGAAAACTTAAAACTGGAAGTTTTACAGGGCTGCCTCCATTCATCCAACCCTTTGTGAATCGCATAAACTCACACCCTGGTCTGGACGACTTTGTCCCTGTGGAACTGTGCAATCTTGAATATCGCCCGGACAGAGGGTCCTCCATTGATCCCCACAGGGACGACAGCTGGTTATGGGGAGAGAGATTAATAACGATCAACTTGTTGTCGGGAACCTTTCTGGACATGACCCCAGTTACGACCTCAGATCTGACCCCAGTTACAACCTCAGATACGACCTCTGCCGGGCATGACCCCCAAACCGCCCCGACTGTAAGGATACCACTCCCAGCGCGGAGTCTGGTTGTTGTGTCTGGTGCCGCAAGACACGACTGGAATCACGGAATATGTCGAGGGGCAATAATCGCCAGACGACTTGCCATTACGCTCAGGGAACTGACCGAGACGTTTTTAGATGGTGGGTCTGAGGAGACGGTGGGGAGGGAAGTCCTTTCAATTGCAGGGACTTATAATGGGTCTGTTGTAGTCTGATATTATATCTATTATTTACTTGTAGACTTTTTTTCTGGCCTTTAGGCAAAGTCAAAACTTACACGTTTTTAATCAGAAGAACTTAATTAACTGTTTGGTTTATTTTGTTTTTTTACCCTTACACCGTTGTGTATGAAGCACTGTATACTCGGTACTTTTCCCCACCGAGTTTTTGCACAGGCAAATCAATCGGGTGGGTTTCGAAACCCACAACCTTTGCATTGCTAAAACAGATGTCTAGAGCATTGCTGGAGCAGGTGTCTTACCGCTAAACCATTGAGCTATCCTGGTAATTGTTCTATGTGTGTTTTCCTCAAAGTGTAGGTTATTAAAGTGAAAGAGCTCCACGCTCTTTTATAGATCAACCTATCACAACAGTGAACATGCACCAAGATGTTTTAAAAGTAGCTTAAAGTTCCATTTCAAAATGCAAGTAACTTTCGACATTTTGGTTTACTGTGTCATGTCTTCTGTGTCTGTTTGTGGCACAGGCAGAGCAAGATGGTGTATCACACTCTCTTTTATTCTGGGCTTGTGATAGACAGCAGGGCTGGTGGGGTGCCCTAAATGACCTGTCTATTGTGAACTTTACTCACTAGTTTTCTTGGGAGCTGATTAAACAACTAGTTTCCACTAAACTACTGAGTCATCGGTCATCTCTTCTGTTCATTTTACTCCAGCCGGGAAACTGTTAAACATTTTTGTTAAATATTTGTTTTAAAAAACACACATTTGAACACAATGTGTTTTGAAATAATATATACAATGGGTTTATTTTAAGTTCATAATATCTTACAATGATTACAGGTGCATTGTTGCCCTCATGGTATTTATACAAACAATGTAAATACAAGTGTAATAATTTTTACAAATGACTTTAACCAACATTCTTGACCAAGCTAAAGCTGTATCAGCTAAAGATTACTCAATGTATGGACATGGAATACTGAAATATTGTGCTAATGCAAGAAATAAACTATGTATTTGATTTTGTAGAAAAGACACCCACTTAAGTCTTCATTGATACTTTCTATCTGAGGTAACAACTGCATAATGGTTCAGTAAGGTTTCACTTATACCCAGAATCAGCTTGTAGGTGAAGCCTTAATAAACTATTATGCATGAGACAATTAGAAATCTATTTATACATAACACAGCCACAACTTAAAGTGTTGCTACATCATCAAAGGAACCGGCTCTTGTATTATTTCATAGCCTGTACATCTTTCAGCGGAAAGCCAATGAAGAGAGAAGATGTTGATACAGAAATTGTATTGTGCCTTGTACAATTACATGTACATGTTGGGGATGTGTTGTGGCCAAGCTGTTAGGAGCATCCGAACTCAAGCTTTGGTGTTTCTGATCTGCAGCAGAGTGTGGGTTTGAGTCCAGGTCGTGGCGCTTGTGTCCTTAAGCAAGGGAGATACTGTAGGAGGGTCAATCCAAAACCACCAACAACTAGATACCATTGGTTGATCATAAAGGTGTACCTTTCCCATAAGGCTTGATGTTAATTGCTTGCTTTAATTCTGAAATTCAGTTTAGAAGTTGGGATCGCTAACATCGGTTAGCGTCTCGCCAAATACCGTCTTCTCCCATTTGGAGAGCTGATGTACAAATGATCGATGTGGACGGATGTTACTCTTACAATCCAGCAGATGTTTATGAGCCTCCTGTTGAAAAATGAACAAAATTGTATAGTAAACTTTTAGTATATTTATGTATTCATTTATTTATTAACTTAGGTTGTGAAGCCGCATATTCTCAAAAAGGCAAGCTTAATCACTAGACTTTCCAAGTACCGCATGGAGAGAAGATAAGAAAGGAAATTTCAGTTTCAGTTGTGGAAGGAAAACCCCAGAGAATTATCTAGAGAAATCCCTTGCAATCAGGTAGGGACTGAAAACCCAAAACACACGGTGCCCTCATAGAATTCAAACGGGAGTCCTTAAGGTGGAAGTTGACCAAAGACACCACTTAGCCAACCCGACTACCCTGGTGTAAACATGTGATGTGGTTTGCCAGGTTTTGTGAACTGTTACTCTTCGAATCTAAAATTTGAACTAGCCTGAACATAATATAACAATCATGCTTAAGTTTTATGCTTTACTTTGATGTGTGGAAAAATATGAAACATTTACCTTCAGTGACCATTTGTAGAACACCATGAGGTAAGCCAGCACCACGCTGACACTGCGGCTAAGTCCGTGGTCACTACATACCAAAGCAGCTTGGTCTGCACCGATGACTTTACCTGAAACAGAGACAGGGAAGAATTAGTTAAATCAACTGTCAAGTGCATGAGGCGTACGGGTTGGCGTAGTGGTATCTTCAGTCCCTACCTGATGGCGTGGGTTTTCCCTGAAATAATTTTATGGGGTTTTCCCTCCCATATCAAAAGAATTTAAACTTCCTTGTCGTCTCTCAATTGGGTTCTTGGCTAGTACAGTGATCAGTGATCAATTTCACTTTTCGAAGGACCCCTTGCTTCATAACCAGAACTTTTAGGTAAAACAAAAATATAGACTCTATTTTTTTTAAACAAATTTATTATTAACAGCAACTCTAAATTCTTATGTGTTTGCAACAAGTCGTTGCACTTATTTGATAAAATGAAATCAAACCAATTATATTCACATAAAATAAAATAAATGTTCCTAAAGAGTAAATATACATGTATTTACTTGTACCAAATAAAGTCCAGGTAAGATTTAGTCCTGCTCAATGTGTGAAGTTTCCTTTGGGATGTATTGCCTACTATAAAATTCAGATTCAGAAATTACTGTTCTTGTTGATACCAAGGAAAGCGTCTGAAAACTCTGTTTACCTAAAAATTGGCATGCTGGGTTCAAGTGTGGATCCAAGTCGCCCTCTTCATCATCTGAGACTTGAATTTGAAGAAGCTGATCACTGTTCAGATCACTGGCTCTGGGAAAAATAAACAAGTCATTAAAGGTTTAGCGGCAGTGCATGGTGAGGCATCAGGGTATATTCGGTTTGCGGTAACACCACGTGTATCTACTTTGCTGCGTATATGTCTGGTCTTTGGGAACTAGGTCTTGCTTTTTATTCTACTGCCTTGTGGAAGTGTGGTGGCCGAGCGGTCAAGAGCACCGAATTCAAACTCTGGTGTTTCTGATCAGCAGAAGTGGGTTCGAATCTCCAGCCGTGACACTAGTGTCCTTAAGCAAGACACTTTAACCATTGCTTCGTCCTTCGGATGGGACGTCAAGCCGTTGGCCCCATGTGTTGCATAACGCATGTTGCATGTAAAAGAACCCAGCGCACTTATAGAATAGAGAAGGGGTCCGCCCCGGTGTTCCTGGCTGTGGCTGCTGTATGCGCCGTAGCACCTTGTAAACTCTTACAAGGTGCTAAATAATTGGGTCTCAGAATTCGTCACTTCAATAACCTATCTTTCTGAGAGTTTGTATATACTCAGCGCCTCGAGTACCTTGTTTGGTAGATACGTGCGCTATATAAGACTTCAATATTATTATAGATTTCGGAATTCATCAGGAGACTACTTTGCTAGTCGAAATGTTGAGACCAACTAAGAACTCACTTTGTGTGGACTTTTGGACTTCTCACCTTAATTATTATGCAAGCATGCAACTGTAACTTCACCAAAAAAAGAGGAAAATACAAAATTGCAAAGATTTTGTACTGTATTTTTCAATTTTGAATGATAAAACTGAGAATGAAAAAAGAGGAAATCAGCTGATCTGAGAAAAAGTTGCATGCCTGATTATGACGTTGATCAATATTTTGTAACTCAAAACCACTTTTTGGTAGTGTGTTCTAATAATAATTTTGTCATGTTTAATAAACACAATCTGTGTTTACTTTTTGAATACTTATAGGGACATGATACATGTAAATGTTTACACAAAAGCATATCCTTTCAGATTAACTAATCCTTACAGTTCATTGGCTTCAGTCGTCAGGCACACCACTGCCTTGATCTTTAATTCTTTCCTGACAGAAGTCCTGCATGCCTGCCGACAATCCCCAAGATACAACCGTCCCGGTAGGACCTCGACGGGGTAAGGCACAAGCTCATCCAGCTCCCTCGGCATGTAGATGATCTTCTGGGTTCGGAGGAATGGGTAGAGGGCGGAGAACTCCTCGTATCCCCCTCGAAGGATTTTGACCGGGTTCCTACTTCCCATTTCTGACATGACTAGGGCGCAAGCGACAGCTGATCCTGAAGTTATAATTAGAAGAGATTAAAAGGTTATAATATACTTCCTAATAAGATTTTCAGTGAACCCATGTACATAATGTTCCACCAGGCAAAGTTTTAAAATCCTCTTTAAAGATAAACTTCCGGTGACTTCTGGTGATGGTGTGTGGCGAAAGGGGGAATGGTCTCCCACAATGTGTTTAGAACGAGGCATGTTGAGAAGCATGGTGTTTGCCATGGAGTGAAGTTGCACAAAACCCAGCCTTCTCATTTCCTCTCTGTTCAAACTCAAAACACCATACTGAGCATGGATAGAAAGTACAGTCCAGCTGGCTTTTGCAGAATTTAAAGGAACACGATGCCCTGGATCGACCGAGTTGGTCTTTGAAAAGCGTTTATAACCGTTTGTTATAAAATGTATATGGTTAGAAAGATGTTTTAAAAGTAGAATACAATGATCCACACACATTTGCCTCGAAATTGCGTGGTTTTCCTTTTACTTTGCGAACTAACACGGTCGACCATATGGCCGACCGTGTTTGTCGACGAGGTAAAAGGAAAACAACGCAATTTCGAGTGATACTTTTGGGGATCATTTGATTCTACTTTTAAAATATCTTTCTAATCATATGTATTTTATAACAAATGGTTACAAATGCTTTTCAAAGACCAACTCGACCGATCCAGGGCATCGTGTTCCTTTAATATTACTGTACACAGTGAGCATGGACACTGCATGACAAGACTCTTACCATCCTATCTATTTTGGCAAGTGGTAAGGGGTGGTCAGGTTGGTATAGTCGTGTCTTGCCTCGCCTTCCACCTCTGGAACCCTGGTTTTATTCCCACCGGGGGCCACTATGATTGACTGTGTGGGTTTCCCTGGAATTAAATCTCTGGGGTTTCTCTACCACATCTCACACTGAAATTTATTTATTGTCTTCTTTCTTCTTGTTTGGCTCTAACAAGAGTGATTATAAGTTATAACACAAGCGCGAGTGAAATACAGAAAAATATAGCGCTTCTGTGTCCCAAACATTATTTCGCGACTAACAGCATGCACGCGCAAAGTTTAGAATGTAATTTTTGCACTGTCGGTATGTGGAACCTGAGGCATTGACACTCACAATATGCAGAGTGCAATATAAAAACTAGGAGTAGGTTATAGCTTTTTAAACCACCCTCCAGTTCGAGCATCTGATTGGTGGATTAGCGCATACTGGAAGATAAGAATATATCCAAATAACTATTGACAGAAGACTTTACTGAAATTGGGATGTGGCGACTAATAGGTTAATATATAAGTCATGTTCCCTACCTTGATCTTTTAAACTGTGTGCCTTGCTGTCCAGCACTACAACATGCATCTTGCACTCCAGTTCACCATCATACGGTACAAGAAATTCACCTGAAGGAGACTGCAAGTGGAAAAAACAAGATTTGTCATGGCATAAAAAATAAGGAAATGATAATAATTAAAAAGATTCAAATCAAGAGCATGGAGGGACATATTCGTGAAGATGGCTGGGGTGACCGGACAAGGACGGCAAAGCAAAGAACATTATGGAGAAGTCTGACAAAAGCTATAAAAAGCTCCATGGTTACAATAAGCAGTTGATGGATGTATCATACATTGATAGATAAATAAGGGGGAAGGAATTACCCTTGGAGCTTTCTTTGCTGTGATGATATGGCTCTCATTGTATTCATTTGTTTGCCTGGCATCTGTCGACAAAACATAAACATTAATAAAAAATATGAAAAACGCATAGGGTGTGCAGTGCACAGCCAAAACCATTGGTACACATTTTTTCGGGTCCACTTTATAAACAAACGGTTAAAAACCACTTATGTAGCAGTTATCTCAATGTTATTTATCTACCAATTAACAATAGCTGTGTCAATAATGAGTTAATGAGTACAAGTGCTTGAGTATGTCAAATACAAGATCTGCAAAGAGTTGCTCAGTATTTATCTGTTGTTCATTTGGTGTCTTTGTTGCATTTGAAGTGGACCAATAATTGCACACAGTCAAGCTTCCCCCAATTGAGTAGACTTTTTGGCAGAGAATTTGTTGGTCTAAGAGTTATACCAACTTCAAATGTATGTCACCAGGCTTGGAATTTCATCTCTGAGAAGGCAAGGCCAACTTTAATTTGCAAAGGGCGCTTGCCCTGGAAAATCTTAAAGTTTATTGGAAACTTTTGAATGCGCACAAAGGCCAAGACCAGGGGCAACAGAGGCCAAGGCCTCAAGGGCCTCTGTGGCCTCCGTGCAAGTAGTTCCAGGCCCGCGTCACAAATAACTACTGATTGGACCAACTTACCGAGCAATAGCAGGTAGTTAGGATCACTGAGACACGGATATGATGTGGCCTGCTGGAGGATGTTATACAGTTCTGTCGGTTCACACATCACAATGCGCGCAGCCATGTTGCTGACAATGTATTCGGGAGCTTTTCACTAAATGACAGACACACTGGACTTGGAGAAAATGAAGGACATTTGTAACAATATTAATTTATGAAAAATATGATGAGTATTAGAAGAGTCCAACCTGCATAAGACCCATGCAACTTGGGCGCTGTACTGTACTCCTTTAAACAAAGGAAAGGGTGGGGCAATCGTTAGATGTTTCCTCTGCCAGGGGAATGATGATTATGGCTATTTTTATACATCAATCGGTCTTATCATACATTTATTGGCGCCTATGATTGCAGCTTATTTAGATGACCGATGTTAAAATAAAACTAGTAAAAGAGAGCTATAAATCCCCATAAATAACGAACATGACACTAGTAAGTACACAGTAAGCATGGTATTTAGTTAGTAGGCCCTATGCATAGCCTAAACATGCTAAAGGCCTAACTAACATAACAAAACAACAGCCCCAACAACTTCTTGCCTTGGGCTGTCGAACAAGGCGGGCAAAGTAAATGATCATTCATTTTATGATGCGTATCAATAACAACATGATAATCGATGATACTGACTGTTGGAAATTTTACCTATAAGTTAAACATTATTAAGTTAAACATTATAGTTAAACAAAAACAAAAACCATGATATTAAAAAAGGAATGGAAAGGCAGGTCTGAAAATAAACATCAATCATCAATTCATGTTAAAATTATATCCATGACTTGTCTCTTTATTATTTATTTGTATTACTTCCTCCTTTCTCCACATCAGCACATACATGGCCATAGTTACAAAATAAATTTCCGGAAGTTGCACTCAAGAGAAAGGGGAAGAAGAGCAATCCCAAGACAAAAACTCACCCTGTTGCTCTAACTTTTGTCGTCTGCTTTCTGCTTTTCTTTTCGTACTTCCGCGTTATGAGTTGCCAAGGAGAATCTGTACTTCCGCTGTGGTGCGTTGTGGGTACTGAAATCGCTGTTGCGACTGCGCGGTGACACCGGCAAGCTGATCGTGCAACTTGACCTTTCTAAATTCTCTGAACTTTTTCGCCGGTTGTGGTCGCGGACGAGTCGCATACTTCCAACATTTACGTGTTTTTTCGGTTATTAAACCATCCTTTTTACCAAATTTGTATCTCTGATAGTTTAGTCTATTTACACCGAAAATGCTGGGATCTGTTGTACTTCTTAGGAGGCTGGGAACTCCAACCCAAACGAGACGATTGTTGTCTCTGTCGGCCAAGGTAAAAAAAGCCATTCCTCATTCTACGTTCAATTTTCCTATAGGCGACCTACCCGGCATGACTGGGTACGGTGGGGGCGGCCAGTCCGAGTTCTTTTTTAAAATTTCAACTTGTGTTTTGTATTTTCAATGTTGTTGTGGGGAGGGTGGGTAGTGTACCAATAATGTCTTTGATTAACTTTACCTCATTCCTCCTCAGCGATTTTCTCATCAAATCAAATTAATATTAATTAGCCTAATTAGGCTATTTTTAAAGCATGTTTAGTTAGCATGGTTAGTTAGGCCTAGCCCTAAAATAAAACTAATCTAATTAATTTTATTTTTTAATTAATGAACAAAACTTTTCGATAAACATTTTAATATAAAAACAGATTATTTATTTAGATTTTATTAACCGTTATTCAAGGATGTCGGACACTTCGTACCTTTGCCACTTCGTACCCTGGACACTTCGTACCTTCGGGACACTTCGTACCGTACCCAAATTGGTCACTTCATACCATGGGCGGGGTACGAAGTGACCATCAGATAAGTCACTTCGTACCGTCAGCCGAGTCACTTCGTACCTTCAGTAAAATTATAAAAGTATATAACTGAATACCTCATGAATTGTTATTAATGTCTAAAATGTGAAAGTCCTTGTCAGTGTGAAGTTTAAAATATCATAATTTAATATTGTAACATTCGTGCAGATCAGCCATTTGTTCCAGTCAGCCATAGAGGGCGCCGCTCCGCTGGAAGTTTTTGAGGCCGGTGTACATTACGTCATCCGATGTTTTCGGATATAAAAAATATAGGAAAAGATGGAATACCAGTTTTTAAGTTAAAAGTATTTATTTTTAAAACGTGTTTTACTATGATTTTTATTACTATGATTTTTATTATGATTTATTTATTTGATATGGACTGTAAAGTGAAGTTCATTAAAAATAATGATTACTGTTAAAAATATTTGTGGAATATCTTTGGGGTTGTGAAGTGTTTGGGTGTTTCTTGTAAGTGTTCTTAAGTTGTTCTTAAGTTACATGCTTACGTGGTTCCCTGCCTTCTGGTTGATGCGATGAAATCCTGAAGGTACGAAATGTCTCGTCTGAAGGTTCCACCCTGTCTCGTGAGAAGGTACGAAGTGTCTCACGGAAAGGTACAAAGTGTCTCAAGGGAAGGTACGAAGTGTCCAAGGTACGAAGTGTCCAAAGACACTTCGTACCTTCAAAAGGTACGAAGTGTCCAGGGTACGAAGTGGCAAAGGTACGAAGTGTCCTGACACCGTTATTCAATTATAATATTAATTAATAATATTGCAACAATTTTAATTCAAATTTTATTTAAAATTAATGTGGCGAAAAACTGCCATAGGCCTAATAAGAATTAATAGGATAGACAACTTACTATTTTCAATGTTTCATTTTTGTTTTAATATAATTATTTTTGCAGTCTTGTGACACCTACTCTAGAAACTATAAAGGCTCACGAGGAAGCTTTATAGTTTCTAGGTAGTAGAAGAATATGACACCCAGTTGTGCCGTGTGCGCCAATCCAACTCTGTTTCTACACCATTCGTTTTGTGCTCTTTTAGGTTTGTTTTCTACAGGACATGCGTAGCTTCTCTTTTTTATTATGAGACCTATCTGTGTAGCATCTCCAATTGTTTTAAATTAAATTTAAACTAGAATAATAAAAAATAAATGAATGAACAAAAAACTAAAATTAAATGTACCAACATTTTTTAGTATTCAAATGTATGGTCCATTACAGACCTTAGGGTTTCAGACAACCCAAGTCATTCTAGAGTAACAAATGTGAAAGTTCGACCATTTTTGTAAGATTTGCAAACATTTTACCACTTTCAAAAATCAAGACAAACTTTCTTCTAAGAACACAGATTTAATCTTAAAATAAATTTAGAACAATTAGAGCATCACACAAAAAATATTACAGGGAAAAAAAGAATTATAATAATAGACTTTGATTTTGAATCACAGCAAGAGGTCCATCATAACTCTTTGTGTTGGTCTAGGTCTATGGTCTGAGATTGGCCCAGTAGCACGTGTCATTTTAAGTAATAAATGCTCCTTTTTTTTTACAGAGCAATAAAAAAGTAGCAGTTCTTGGTGCAGCTGGTGGCATCGGCCAGCCATTGTCGCTTCTCCTCAAGAACAACCCAATGGTCAGCAGCCTTGCGCTGTTCGATGTGGTCAATACACCCGGTGTTGCTGCAGATCTCAGTCATATTGAAACTCCAGCTAAAGTTGCTGGTTACCAGGGAAATGAACAACTACAGCAATGCTTAGAGGGATGTCAACTGGTTCTCATCCCTGCCGGAGTACCAAGGAAACCTGGTAAATCTTTGATTGATATCCTCATGAATGTTTAACCCTCCTACTATTGGTATCATTTTCTGTGTACGAACAATGTACATGGTGTGTATTGTGATATTTACCATATGGTTGCAGGCTGGCTTAAACTTGTTTTACCAATATGTCATGTGATTTCATTGTCTTTATCAATTTTCGTCATCTTATTTTAATTGTTTATGTTTTGTGAATGCTCAGACCAAAAATTTAAAAAAATTAACAGTTCTCAATGACTTCTCTAATGGGACCAAACCATCTTTGAAACCTTACAGATTTTTAGTAGGTTTCATTTCCATTACAAATAATTGTTTCAAATGCTAAGTTAACCTCCAATATAATTTCTTCAATCAAGGAATGACGAGAGATGATCTGTTCAACACAAATGCATCTATCGTCAGGAATCTGAGTGAAGCTGCCGCTAAATACTGTCCCAAAGCCATCATGGGAATCATCACAAATCCAGTAAGTGAATGGTCGCTTGCATTAAATGTGTACTTGTATGTTTTGCCCATAGATACTGAATCAAGAGTTTTTCATGGTACTGATTAGGCTTAGTACCGGTATAGGTTATCACACAAGCGTGAGTGGGTTTGTGTAATACAGAAAGATAACACTTCTGGGGTCGATTTCTCAAAGAGTTAAGACTAGTCCTAACTTAGGACTAGTCTTAGTTAAAAATGTATGGCTAGTCCTAAGTTAGGACGAGTTTAGGACGAGTTACTCGTCCTAAGTCGAGATAAGACTAGTCTTAACTCCTTTTGAAATCCATCCCTGCATTCCATATCTAACTTCAAACTAATCAAACAATACCTACACACAAAAGAAACGTAAGGGTAAAAAGTCAAATTAGTTTGAGTGATTTCGTTCAAGTTGATCGTTAAAAACCAACTCCAGTCTCAGTAGTCTACACTGCTTGATAATTCTTTAAAGTCTTGAGGAATTTTAAGAAAACATTTATTTTATTTTATTGTGTCACATCAGGTAAACTCAACTGTACCCATCTGCTCCGAGGTCTACAAGAAAGCCGGAGTGTACGATCCCGCCCGCATTTTTGGTGTGACCACCTTGGACATTGTGAGATCAAACACGTTTGTCGCTGAGTTGAAGGGGCTTGATGTTGCTACTACCTCTGTGCCGGTCATCGGAGGTCACTCTGGAATCACTATCATCCCTCTTCTCTCACAGGTACTTTTGGCACTGTTCTTAAATACTGTGGCAGCACTTTGATAATTATCTTGTGGTT
Source organism: Asterias rubens (assembly GCF_902459465.1). Taxonomy (NCBI): domain Eukaryota; kingdom Metazoa; phylum Echinodermata; class Asteroidea; order Forcipulatida; family Asteriidae; genus Asterias; species Asterias rubens. The sequence goes on along the minus strand of NC_047066.1, from coordinate 6,691,108 downwards.
TTAAAATTGAAAGTTTGATTTGGAAAATGTTGTCCTTTCTGACTGTGTTTCTTTGCGATCATTTGCAAATATTTGTCACAGGTACATTAGGAAATTTTTCATAAATAATGTGAGGGTACTTTGATAATTTTCTCATGGTTTTTAATATTGAAAGTATGATTTGGAAAATCTTGTTCATAATTTCTTTTCTCCGACCGCGCTTCTCTTTGCAATCATTTGTGGTTGTTTTGTGAAATTTGCCAGTTTGCAGTAAGGATAAAGAGAACAACCAGGGTCCAATTTCATGGCTCTGCTTACCACAAAAATTCTGCTCTTGCTGTCTAAATTTTCTTGTTAACGAGGCAAGGGCAAATTTCTGCACTAAGTGTGTTAACAAAGAATGCATAGAAATATGAAGAAAGCATGAGCAAACATTCCCTGCTTACCTGTGAAATAAACTGACATAAGCAGGGATTTCCCTACTTCTGTAAGCGTTGATACTTTGCTGATGGTAAGCAGAGCCATGAAATTAGGCCCAGATTTTAATAATTGATGTTAATTTCCGATACTTCAGGAGGCCCTGTCTTCACTGTGTCCTTTCTTTGTGTGTGTTTTTTTTCTTTCTGTAATTGCTTTTTTGCTTATTACTACTTAGCAATTTTAGTAAATTTAAATGTAATATATTATATATTTGTAGTTATTTGTATGCCAGTGTTATCTTGTGAAATAATTAATGAAGTAAAACGAAATTAAGTTTGAAGTAAAGTTAGTAAACAAATAAAGACATAGGACATATGCAACATCTTATTCTTTTACAAATAATTCCTCAATATTTATGTCAATAATTTATTTGTTAGGCACAGCCCCCTGTTTCGTTCTCCGATGAAGAGTTGGAGAAGTTATCTGATCGTATCCAGAATGCAGGAACCGAGGTTGTTAATGCCAAGGCAGGCGCTGTAAGTAAACAAAAAATACAAATTCTTTCTCTCAATGCAAGCAAACTGAGGCTGGATAGTGCGGCCCTCCCTGTTTGATTGCAATCAGTGAACATGATTGTTAGGTACAAGACGAAACAAAATATACCATGTCACCTTGTGAAAAGAGTGATTCAATGAAAGGATTCATGCATAAATCATTTTCTTATAATACAATTGTTTTGGTTTGAAAAATTATCCATACTATATTATTATTTCGAAGGAAATTTTATCTTAAATTTGTTTATACTATCAACAGCTCAGTTTGTATGGTCATTAATTTTCATAGATTTTACTAATCTAAGACACTATTAAAGCAATGATCCAGATCCAACAGTATTCATCTGCAATAATAATCTTCTTTTTTTTCTCTTCGCCAGGGATCTGCAACATTGTCTATGGCTTTTGCTGCTGCAAGATTTGCTTCCTCGGTGAGTTATGTTTTATTTTAATATTGGCACAGGAACAGAAATAGATTCAATCCGACGCAAGACTTTACCGAGTAATGATTGAATAAGATTAAGGATCTACATGTATATGGATTTATGAGCCTGATACTTTGTTTCTGTAGAAGAATACTCTCTCATCTTAGTAAAAAAACAAACGCCTCTTTATTTGAAATCTGTATTTTGACTTTCCAAGCTGCACAACAGGGCTTAAGTTTTGCATTTCAACACAAGAATTTGTTGGAGTGATTGCTCCTTGACCATTTCATGCAAACATCCAGTAATATATTATTTGTTTGTGTTACAACTTCTGGTAGATGTAGCTGTTTTCAGTTTGTAATAATCTCCCCTTGTGATAAATCCTAGGTTTTGGAAGCTCTGAACGGCAAAGCAGGCGTCGTGGAGTGTGCATACGTCAAGTCTGACATCACAGAGGCTTCATACTTCGCCAATCCAATCTTGCTTGGGGTAAGAACTATTTGCGATTGTTATTTTTGAAAATTTGGTTGACAGGTTAATTTTGTCTCACCCAAAAAAATAACTTGCTCCATTGAAAACAAACTTAAGTTCTACAAGCAGAAACGTCTTCTTAATATTTACGAAATAAATTTTTTTCTCCACAAAATGGCAGACCGTTTATTCTGCTGGTTGTATTTCTAGGCTCAAATGCATGTTTTTTTTATCACTTCTCATAATAACAACACATTGTATGTGTTTTAGTGTTTAAACAACTCTTAAAAGGGATGAGGAGTAATTCCAAACGGCAAAATGTTGAGAGATTTGAAGGCAATGTGCGCCTTGAACAAAAACCTGCATTTTGATTTTGCAGAGTTAGAGGTCTCTGAAATTGGGTCAATGGTTGAAAACGTTTTTCTTGTTTCTTTTTTTTCCTAGAAAAATGGTCTTGAGAAGAATTTGGGCTTCGGCAAGCTGTCAGATTATGAACAAAAACTTCTTACTGAAGCCATGGGCGAACTCAAGGGGAACATCGCTAAAGGTGAAGAGTTTGTGAAGGGCAACTAGAAAGCGTCAGTCCAATACCATAGCGCTAATTATATTAAATCAACCGTATCCTTGAGGGCGCTCTACACGAGGGCACTCTACAGATAAACATATCCGGATAGTAAGTACGATTGGAATGTAGTATAATGAAAACTGACAAACACAAATGGGTTCTTCATTCTACAAATGACTGCCATACTAGGATATAATGTCAAAATAAAGCCAAATTGATTTTTTTCTGGCGTTTTAAACAACTTTAATTTGCCATAAAAGGGTTTGGTCGGTGGTGTTGAATTCTTAGACTTGAAAAGCCGTCACCATTTTCTCAACTGAGAACACAGTAAAAAATTGTTTCTTGAAATCATTTCATTATATTCTGGCGTTATAAATTTGATTGAAATTTTCTTTGATGGTGTTTTGTGTTTCACATTGCAGCTTATCCCTCTTATTGTGTGGGGTCTTTTTATTTGAGTTTACTGACAAATTTCTACTAAATTTACTGCCTGGGACTGTGGGCTTTCTGGTCTTGGATTTTATGTTTGAAGAGGCCACTACAAAAGCAGAAATACTGTAGGAACAAGTGAATAACACAAAAGCCAACAGCAGAGTAAATCTCAGTTCAAACTTCCTGTAAATGCTTCTTGCGAAGTGAATTTGACATAACAGCTCTGTTTTTGCACAACTCTATGGAATTGTTAGTCAAAACTCGCCTCCCATTCGCAGGAAGTAAAAACTGGCCTTTACAAATTTTCTTTCAAAACTTCAATGATTGGTTTGGCTCAGCTCAGGTACATTTTCTAACTAAGGTTTTGGGGGCAAAAGTTTACATCATTCAGCGGTAGGTGGCCACCCATTGACATTTTATTGACGTTCTTACCTCTGAATCGCCCACCAGTCAAAATAAGGGTAGTTTTATATCTTATGAAATTTAGCATCTTAAAAATGTTTGTGTGATGTGAATAATAATAAGCCGCATTATAGATAGCGTATGAAAATTTACCTAATTTATGCTCGCGTAAAAACTTGCTTCTAATTGTTTGTAAGGTGTAATTTATGATGTGGAATCTTCAAGAGATAGATATTTTCAAAGATATTTATGCATAGTTTTGAAAACTGCAGTTAAACAAAAACGAGTTTGCTCTTTTTCTAATATCTGATTACAAATTGGGATATTAAGATTCAAAAGTGTATGCAATAATTACAGATAAAGTTATTCACTTTACTTCTAGACAGATCGGTATAATCTTTTTAATCTAAAATTAAAAATATTATTTGTTTTTCGTGATCTTTCATTGTACTTACTAGTGATTGTTAGACTATTTATGATTTCTTTTAATGGATACAACATGGCAGAAATAATAAACAACAAACTTGTTTTACTTTGAATAGATTTTTATTGCCAGTGATTTCTTGGAAGTACTGTGACAGCCCTTTCCTTTATAAAAAAAGTCCAGCTTTGAAACAGTATTTTCTTGTAATAGTGTCTGAAAAAAATTATATAAAACAGAAATTTGATTTTGTTTTAGAAACATAAATACTGTTATACTTAACATAACATTGGAATATTTCAACTCGGGTCATGATCTTTACTCTGGTTACTTTTTGGTTGAATAGAAGCAGGGCCCAATTTCATTGAGCTGCTTAATGGTCGATTTTGTGCTTACTGTACGTTTTCAATTTCATAGCGCTGCCAACTGTAAGCACACAAAAAGGTGTGCTAACCTTCCAATGCTTACTGCAGGAAAAAGAATGACGTCACAATGCAAATCCATGGTGAATGTGTAAGCTGTGAAATACATTTAAACCTTCTGTTAAAGGAAGCAGTTTGCTTACTGTCATAAAACTTGTAAGCACAACAGTTCGCTAAACACAATCAGGTTAGCAGCAAAAATTACTTTAAGTTTGCATTGTTCTGGCTGGTGCCCAATCAATTTTTGCTTAGTAAAGAAATTTGTCAAGCAGTATTATTTTCTGCTCAACAGCGTTATGAGGCCCAATTTCATAGTGCTGTTTAACGGTAAGCAAATGTGCGTGCTTACTGTAGCAGAAAAATTTGCTTAAGCCTTGGCGTATTTCACAGGTTGGCAGAAAAATTGGGCGGCCATATTGCATGTTTACCGATTTAGAGTGGATTTGCATTGTGACGTCATTTCATTTCGTGCGGTAAGCACCGGAAGGTTAGCATGCCTTTTCGTGTGCTTATGGTCAGCAGCACTATGAAATAGAAATCGCACAGTAAGCAAAACATCAGCCGCTAATTAAAGCAGCGCTACGAAATTGGACAATGCTCTCAAAAGGGTTAATTATCAGGTTGAACGCCGTGCTCAAATATGAGATTATCAATCCATTGTTGGTAGTATGCTACTTTGGTGTACACTCCTGGATTAAGGGGTAGTGCGCAGCCTCGGCCCCAGCTTGTGATGCCCACAACGTGCCATCGACCATCGTCCAGCTCGCACACCAGTGGCCCACCAGAATCACCCTGAAAGAGAGACAACAATTTCAGTTTATATTTTAAAACTTTATTGATTTTAAAGAATGATATAGATATGAGAACGATATGGATAGTTCCCATTGTATATTCTTTGCTGTGTAAATGTCTGGTCCTTATGAACTTCTCTTGAGATTGTCTCTTGAGATTGTGTCTTGCTATTTATTCTACTGTCACGGATTGGATTTCGGAATTCGGGAAAATACTAAGAAGGATTGTCCTGTCTAGAAGGAAACTAGCCCAGTCTACTTCTGTAAGTTAATGGATCAAGGGGATTTCTCGTTATTAGTTTCACTGCTATGGAGTGAGTTCTTAATTGGTCTAAATATTTCAGGAGACTCTCTTGAAACAATGAAACATTTTTGAAATCCAATCCTACCTGACAAGCGTCCACCTGTCCGTGCAAGTAACCCGCACAAATCATGCCGTCTGTCATCATGTGCGAGTAAACATCTTGGTGGCTGCATATCTTCTGGTGTATAATTGGTACTTGGGCCTGTTGGAGGTTGGGCGCCTGTGTTCCTCCCACTGATACACAGACATGGTGTAGTATTGGAGAATGAGAACAAAAAAATTGTGTAAGTTCTTGAAGCAAACAACAGTTGAGGGCTGCATTTTCATGAACAAAGCAGGAATGGGGGAAAATTGGTAGTTGGGCCTGTTGGAGTTTGTTCCACAGGTTATTGCAGAATGAAAACAAAAATTGTAAATTCTTGAAAACAAAAGCAAAAACTAGTTAATGGCCCGACAAGTTGACCCTAGCAGAATCCTTCTCAAAGGCTAAAATGAAACTTGAAAATTGTGCATTTCACTTGAAAAAAATTCTCTGAAAACTTCTCATAATTATATCTTCATTAAGGTTTATTTATTTATCTATTACATCTATTTTTATACATCTATTATATCGTTGCGGTACCCGCTGCCCAAACAAAGGATTCAAACTGCCTCTATAGCTACCGGGCAATCTTGGTGGTCTCTTTTTTCAAAGGATTCTGGAAAGTACTGAGTATACAGTGCTAACACACATCGGTGTATGGGTAAAAACCAAAAATTAATATGTTTTTTTATTTGTTGTTTTTATTTATTTAAAACCGCTGTCGTCTTCTTAACACCACCTACTTTCTGTGAGTCCCCATCCAGTCACAAAGCATGGTATCTTATTGATCATGTCCAATTCACGATCGAGGCAAGCTGTGTTTATATGCTGACCATCCAATTCGATAGGCTTGTCCAGTATCAAGATGGCGACATCGTTGCGCGTCGTCCTTGGATCGTACCCAGAGTGCTTGATGATCCTCTTAATATTGGCGCGCTTCTCATGGTTGACCAGATCCATATTGATGGTGTGTTTGCCGAGGTGGACTTCCCATAGCATTTCGTTTTCCCTGGATTTGTTTCAAATTTGTAAAATGAGTTTGGATTGTTGGTAGATTAGATTGTTTTGTTAATATTACAAACAACAATTATTATCCAGTGATAGCAAGTGATATGAAGGAGCCTTGATAGATCAGGGTAATACCCTCACTGTTTTACAAGAAACATCATTCAGAAATGTCTGTTATAGACTTTGCATTAAAAGAGTTTAGTTTTACTTTAAATACTTCATATCACTCTCAGGAGTATCATTTTAATTCAAGAAATTTGATATGGCCATTAAAACTTGGTATTCACCAATCTATGACCCCCACCTTTAAGATCAATGGTTGTTTGTGAAATCACCTCCAGGTTAGTTTGTTTGTTTACATGATCTTCCCATCGAGGGAACTCTGCAAACTCCAACAAGGGATATAAACCCCAAGCTGGCACCAGCCAGTCTCTCTCATACAAACATTGGTTTAACGTCTATGATTATGAATTGCACAAATCAAGAAACTGTGATCCAGTAACTAGATGACAATACCTGTTTTAGTCATTGTGAAATCAGCATTTAGCTTGGCGATTCAAGCCCACAACCTTGTGATTGCAAGTCCTGCAGTCTAACCACTGGACCAGGTCGTCCAACACAGACTGTTTCATTGAATGGAGAACACTGAACTCATTTTCATTCTGTTTTGACAAATGTAGTATTGGTGCAACACGATGTTACTCACCCTCAACTCACTCAACTATCCCGACCCCCCGCTGGCTCCCTCCTCACCGCGCACATAACTATCGTCTTGCTACAAGACGACGTTTAGTGCACGACATTGTTATTCACACTCAAATCACTCATCTATTGCGTTCCCCCTGCTCGCTCCCTCCTTGCCACGCACAATACTATCCTATTGCAACAAGACTACATTTTTCAGAACATAGTGAGAATGGGTTTGGTGTGATGGGGATATAAACCTTTATTATGCTGCCTCCATCTTGGTCATGTTCCTCGTATCAAATAACAATAATGAATGCTAATAATCTTGTGGCAAATAGGAACCAGACTATTTTGTTCTTCCAGCCTCGGTTTGGTTACATTGATATCAATGGGAGGAATTCAAGATGGCTGCACCATGATATATGTCCATTAGGGTACTCCAGAAACTTACATAGTACCCATGAAGCAGTGAGCGGCCGTCAGTACAATGTTGTTATGAACCAGCGTACCGCCACACACAGCGCCGTACTGACTGCTTGAGTACTTATAGATCAGCTGTGCCTGCCAGGGCCAACCACCACGGTCTGCCTCCTTGCCACCAATAACTCGCTTCACAATGTTCCCCTCTTGAGGTTTTCTTGTTCCGCAACCCGCCGCTGACATTTATGAGTGGTAGGGGGACGGAGGGGAAAAAAGAAAATAATAATGTTTTTATTTTTTTTCAGATGAAGTATTGGGTCTGGCCACTTTATTCTCATTTAAACTGATTGTGGATATTATTACTGTCTCTGTAAAATTCTAACCAAAACTGTTATGAAGATTTGTTATATTGAAAACAACCTATAATGACAGTTGCCCTTAATGCATATTTTGCTCATCACATACCCACGCTCAAGGCAGGGGCTATACAAAGGGGAGGTGACAAAGTATGTAATATGTCCATTTTGTAAGAAAAACATATTTGCAGAGTTTGAAAATGGCAGCAAGGCTAGGTCACTCGAAAATGGAGAGAAGGTCTCAGTTTAAGATGTTGCGGAGGAAAACTCCTGAGAATTATTCCAGGGAAAAACCCACCCAGTCAGGTTTGGGACTGAAAACCCAATCCACATAGTGCCCTCCGCAGAATTTGAACAGGGTCCTAGAGGTGGAAGGCGAGGAAAGATACCACTACGCAAACCCGACCGCTTGATTGTCCAACCCAATCCATTAATCCGACTGGGTTAGTGTTATTGGGGATTATTCGTCATTAGCTCCCACTCTGTACATAATCCTCCTCTGCCATTTTATTCTGGTTCACAGCCTGACCACTGACACTAACAACTCAAATTCTCATTTCTCAATGGCCACAGATTTACATTAAACTTACACTGCTTTAAGATAAAATATTAGTTGCCGAGGTGCTGTAGTGTTAGAGAAAATGAGTAAAACAATGTCATGAAACTACGTGTTTACATGCTAAAACAATTTTCGTCTCGTGATCACCGAGTCAAAAATGATGTATTACTCATTTCTCAAAAACTACAGCACCTCAGCAAATAATATTTTCAGAGAAGCTTTCTACTATCATTATCTTCAAACTGTGTAAGTTTAATGTAAATCTGTGGACATTGTGTTTTTTGTCCTACAAAAAGTACATAGACCCTTTAAAAGCAGCTCTATATTTGAAAATGGACCCTGGTGTTACCTCTTACTTTATTTTATGGAGGACAAAATTTAAGAAGATCTTTCTTACCTTTTTCTACAACACATTCTTCCAACTGACATTCCTCGGATGCAATTTCTTTTCCAGAACATGTGGAACTCAGTTGGTGGCACGTTCTATAGCGGGTCCTCATACCAGGTCCGCAGAATGTGCTACACTCGGACCAAAAGGACCATGAACTCCAGCCATACGCTGGTTCCCATATAGATTCAACATCTAAGAGTTAAACATGGTCCAGCTTAAGTTGTTTGCAATGGAAAGAATGTTTTTTTTCACAGAACTGGGGAAAGTTCACAGTGCTAACACACATCACTGTATAATGGGTAAAACCAAAACATTAACATTCTTTATCTCCGATGCAAATTTGACATCTACTATAATATTTGTTTCTGAGCAGAACCCTCCCTCCTAAAACAAAATAAATATAAAAAATAAAATGAATAAATGATTAGATATATAAAAATAAAAATAAATTAATAACAATAAACAAAAAATATTACAATTTTAAAAACATTTTTTTTAAAGAAATAAAGTAAAAATTAAAAATAAATATGTAAAAAATAATAATCAGATGAATAAAATAGCAAATCGACAATTCAAGAGGGCTGACTATTCCAGATCTACTCCATCCACCCCTTCCAATTCAACATATTCCTTACCGCATTCAACCTCATCAGAGTTGTCTCCACAATCATCTTCTTCATCACATCTCCATTTCTGTGGCACACAAAAGTAGCCATGACCACATAGAAATGCACCCGTCCAGCAACGATCATTAACTGCAAAAGGAAAAAAAATTATACATCAAAGAAATATATAACCAGCTGAGAAAATAAATACTCTTTTCAAACCCTGAATTTTTTTTAAAGTGAGATTTGATATTATGCTTGCTTAATGAATTCTTTATCCCCGATAAATTTCTTACCGTCATAGCCACAAGTCTCTGGCATTTCATCAGAGAAATCTTCGCAGTCCGCGAGGTTATCACACACCCAGGATGACTTGATACACCTCTTACCAGCGTCACACCGAAAACAGGCTATAATCACAAACATTTAAAACAGTTTATCAAGTTCCAAGTACAAGTATACAGTTTAAAAATTTATGTTATTTATTTTAATTGACCTAGACTGGCGCCTTTAATGTTTAAAGCCATTGGACACTTTCAGTAACTAGTGTTGTCCAAAGGCCCACACTTCGTGTATCCCAACCTGTGAAACTTTAGGCTCAATTGGTCATCGGAGTCAGGAGAAAATAACCGTCAAACCCACCCTTGTTTCCGCACGTTTCGCCGTGTCATGACATGTGTTTAAAATAAATCCATAATTCTCGATATCGAGAATTGATAGTTGTTTTAATGTTTTCTCAAAAAGTAAAGCATTTCGTGGAATAATATTTCAAGAGAAGTCTTTCGCTATGACCTTCTGTAAACCCTGTAAGTTATTTGTAAATCTGTGAACTTTTATTTATTTTTTTCTGTTCCGAAAGTGTGTAATGGCTTTAACAGAGACAGCTGTGGACCTTAAAAATGCAGTATTGTTATTATTGTTATGTGTTATAGGGTGTCATGGCTCAGTTTAGTGGTTTAAAGCATTGAATTCAAGTTCTTGTGGTGGTTAAGTCATTGATATGTGGGTTTGAATCCCAGTCAAGACTTTGTGTCATTGAGCTAGATACTAAAACTGATTTCTCCACCCTGGGATATAAATGGGTACCTGCGATGGTAGAGGTTGATATTGTGTATGAAAAAGCCTTTGGAGCACGGCATTTTAGGGCTGTGTACTCCCCAGGGAGCTGAGAAAGATTATAGGAATGTTATTGGCCCAATGACCAGGGCCCAATTTCATATAGCCTGTAAGCACAAAAACTTGCTAAGCACAGAAAAGTATTGCTGAACAGAAGTAGTTACCAGCCAAAATTACATGACATTTACCTTGTTCTGACTGGTGCCCACTTCAATGTTTTTTTTGCAAAGAAATTTGGCTAGCATTCTTTTGTGCTTTATGAAATTGCTTCCAGGGAACTGATGTAAAGCGCATTGATACGGTTGCTGTAAAATGTGCAATGTAAGAGCTATTATCATTATTGTTATTATTACTATGAGGGTTTCCTTACTAGCCCTCATGCTGTCGCAGTCTTCTTGTTCCTCGTCTGACCCATCTTGGCAATCTTTTACTCCGTCACATACTTGAGAATCGTCCAAACATACGGTGCCGTTGTCACACTTGCTTGAATCACACTTTGGCTTGACTGCACAGATAACAAAAATGGTGAAAAGGGGAAAACAAAACCTTTACAATGGATTTAAATCTGTCCCTTGTGGGATAAATAGCAATACAAATTTGTTTAGATGTCAAGTAGACTTTGTATACGAGAGTGAAATTGAAACTTGGAATTCAAACCTGTTCACACATGCACGCTTCAAAATTACTACAAATAAAAGTTGTATAAATTCCAGCTCAAAGAGATACTATGATTTGAAGTTTTTTGTGAAAAGTAGTTATTATTCTGTGTAATTGAAATTGTCACATAATTTCACCTTATAAATGGTGCAATATGTGCCAATTAAATTAAATTTGATTTGATTGATGCATAATAACTTGTATTATAAATATATATTTCATATTTTAAAAAGAAATGCAGCAATTGGACATACCTATATTCTGACGAAATGTGTTTAAATTTCTAGGAGTAAAGCACCCTCTATATTTGCTTTGTGTTTGTTTGACGGTGTTTTTGAAGTTGTTTTATTGCAATTACTTTAAACTGTACTTACTGCAGTTTTCCTGTTTTTCGTCAGAGTTATCCTGGCAGTCTGATTGGCCATCACACAACCACGCATCAGCAACAAGTCCCTGTCCATCCTCACAAGTAAATCCTGCCATCAAAAATGTTTTAATCAAAATAAAATTTAAATCTTACAAGCCCTTAAAGACACAAAGAATGTTAAGTTTTAAACTTTTTAGGTTTATTTTTGTTTTGTGAACAAAAAAGTTTGGCAAATTTTACTGCCAAAATGTAGGTAAAAAGAAAATAGAATTGGCTGTTGCAAACTTCTCACCAACCAAAATGACCTATAGCATAAAATGCACAAAATAGTTAATGACCCGACATGTCAACCCTAGCAGAGTCTTTCACAAAGGCTATATAACACCACAGCACACATGAAAGTAAGTTTTAAAAAAATAACCTGCGATTCTTTCTACTTACAAACTCAGAAATTGCCAGAAAGAAAAACATAATTAATTGTTGTATGATTATCCTTTCTAGTCACGCTGGTGTAATGACAATATTTGTCAATTTTTGTACAGTCGACTGTTTCCCTGTTCCCCACCGTTATCATAATAAAAACAAACTCCATACGAATGCCTATTATCATGTACAAGAGACCAGAACGCTACGTGTCCAATGTCGGCACAAGTAGCTTGCCCAATGTCGGCGCAGTGCCGGTTTATAGGGACATGCTAGTTTTTTTGCCTACCGAGTCCTTGTTACATAACCAACAAATTACAACCATTTTGCCTGTGATATATACTCGTTACACTTCTTCTCACCCATACACCCCATACGCTCTTGATTTGCTGAACAAGGAGCCATTCCAACAGCTTTATACCACGTACTGAATATTTTTGGCTGGCAGTTGATTTCACGAAACGCTCGGAGTAACTCGGGATAACTTTCCGTATGACGCCACCACTTTTTCACTCAGTTTTACAAAAAGGGATATCTCATTGAGGTGGTGAAAAATTGGTGGCGCCATACGGAAACTTTTCCAGGTTATCAATTCCTACCTTAAAGACAGTGGACACTATTGGTAATTACTCAAACAATTATTATCATAAAACCTTACTTGATTACGAGTAATGGGGAGAGGTTGATAGTTTAAAGCATTGTGAGAAACGTCTCCCTCTAAAGTAATGTAGTTTTCGCGAAAGAAGTAATTTCCACAAATTTGATTTCGAGACCTCAAGTTTAGAATTTGAGGTCTCGAAATCAAGCATCTGAAAGCACACATCTTTGTGTGACAATTGTGTTTTTTTTCTTTCTATATTATCTCGCAACTTCGACGACCGATTGAGCTCAAATTTTCACAGGTTTGTTATTTTATGCATTTGTTGAGATACACCAACTGTGAAGACTAATCTTTGACAATTACCAATAGTGTCCACTGTCTTTAAGCTCCCTGATTTTTTTTGATTTTTTTTCCCCACTTTTTAAATAATTATTCTTCCTGTAGCCCCATACAAAGGGTGGCTTTTAGCCTTGTTTTGGGCGAACTTGCATAATAAAAAACGTAGATTTACCTGTGTATTTGCAATGTTGATGTTCGTCACTTTGGTCGTTGCAGTCGTAATACCAGTCGCACTGCATGCTTGCTTCAATGCACGTACCATCGCTGCAGGTAAAGCCGTTCAGACCACAGTTTCGGGATTTATCTAGGGATATACCAAAAGGAAACAAAACAACCCGAAATAGGGTGTTATCAATCACTAAGACAAAATTTTGAAATGTCCATATCCTAACACCACTTTTTTGTTTTACTTATACCAATTGGAATATCTTATTTTATTTCATAACGAATGAAAAAGTGGTGGCAGGATACAGACATTTTCCCCGATTTTTTTTTATAACCGATTTATTCAGTATTGCTATTTTATGTTGATTTAAAAAGTGTTATTTTTTTATTGGTTGGCTCTACTATTTTGATTTTGTACCATGATTCAAGGATTGGTCGTGTATAGGCATACTATTCAAAACTGCATCCTCTTTAGGAAATACTGAGTGGGTTCAAATATATGGCTGACAATATTATCACCAAAGATATTCCAAGTAAAACTCTTGTATTCGTTTTAAAAACACCAACTACTCTGTTACTCTAAGACGGTTGTTTTGCCTATTGATGCGTTTGTTCATGACTGTACAGAAATTAAATCAGAAGCAACAACCTGCCGTTTCAATGATAGCGACATTGTTGCCGGGATCATGAAACATCATTTTGTTCCTAAATAGTTATATAAGTTCACAAACCTTTTACATGTGATAGCGGAGAAGCTTCGAGTTTAATTCCTAAAGTGGCAACTATAATCACCATTACAGTTACACGATGTAACAAGGTTGACATTTTCAGTAAGACGGCCATGTTCCCACCGCCGTAAGCCCAGACGATTTAACGGTGTATAAAGCAACGTTGGCAGTGGTCGAATGTTGTAGTAAACTCTTGTTTTGTTTCGTTCTGCACAATGTAAACTATCGTGGTTTTTTGTCTACCTTTGTTGTTTCTTGTCGCGGGAATTTGAGATATTCAAAAAAGCCATTTGTTGCAACAAGAATGTGCCGCCATTCTTGAGAGCGGTCACGGACTAGGGACTTCGCTGTTCTATTTCCCGAGTAGGGGAAAGTTGTGCATTATTTTAAAAAGGGTGTGGCCGACGCATTTTGTTCTTTTCAGTATAATTGCTTACAATTAATGACCAACAGCTGTATCTGAAAGGGTCACAAAACAGTGATACAACATTACAAGTAAAAATCCAGTAGAACATTTCGGCAAGTTGTGGAGTAGCGGATTTCCTTTATCTTTCTTTGTTGCATTCATACACTCTATATGCTTTAAGTTGAAACCAGACGTGTTACGTACAAATTTGTATTAGCTTTGGAATGTGTGTCTGCGAAAAGTTTAGTCCCAAAATATTGTGAGGTAAGTGATAATTATGTTTGCAACCTTTTTTAGAGAAAAGCTGGACGAGGAGTGCACAAAAACATGTCACTGATTATGTGCAACATAACCTCGTAAATAGTCAAGGGCCGTATCAAAAATGATATTATGAATGTGGCAAAGATGCTATGTCAGATTTTTGGCCGATTTGACCCAAAAACTTTGAATTAAAATTCAATAGGTATGTTGATTGGGGTCGAGAAAGTTACAAGCTTTCATTGCTCGAAAAAGTCCGCAGACTATTAGTAGTAGTGAAATAAAGTGCTAACAATTACTTTTTGTCGGGATCCCGACAATATATCACGTGACCAATTCTTGTTTGATTTATAAGAAACGTTTTAAATTTTTGTCATGGTTCCTGACCATTAAAAGTAAAGTTAAACTTTTTTTCGTTAGAGCGGGTGATACTCTTTGAAATACAATTCACTCAAAAAAATATATTTTTTAATGTTTGGGCCAAAAGTTATGATGGAAGATCTAGCTATAGACGTGTAGTCATTGGGTTTGGCTACGACTACACGTCTATAGAAGTTGCTTTTCGTGTCATTCTGTGACCGTGTTGGCCAGGAGGCCGGTATAATGTGCATAAAAATAATATTCTATTATAGGGTCACGTGAACTTGGCCTAATTTTTAATTAGGGTAGTTTTTGTATTGTTTATTAGGGGTGTTTGTTTTAATTGTTTGAGTGATTGTTCTGGTGTCTTTATCTCTCAGCATAAAAACATAAGTTTACAACTTTTGATGAGTTTGGGTAGATCGGATTGAGTTTTAAAATGCAACTAAAAATGCATTTTTTTCCCCGAACACAGATATTAGTGAAAACAATGACCTTTCCTCCAAGCTTTAACAATCACGTGGTGCTTATTTAACATGTTATCCAAAAAAGCAAAGGGCAGTGTTATCTAACTCAAACCAGACACTGTTGACACAACGGTTTAACTTTTTCATCACCGCATAATAGTCTATATCCCCGAGGACAATTCAAGCCATTTATGCATCAGGTTCTGATTAAACGATTTTAACTCTATGTCATAGCAGCCCTTGCAACAAGATGGCTGCATTGGTTTGGCGGTCCATAATGACCCTCGTTTTTGCTCTGCTAGTTGCCGCAATAACGGGAGTGGCTGCAAATAATAATGACCCCCACGTTTATCCCGAACAAGGGCCGTTCATCGAAGGTTGGTATGCCCGTATAACGGACTCATCCTCCCCACGCTCCTTCGGCGTTCTCTTCGGTCGGGTCTTACCAAAACCATTGGAAGAAGGGAACAACAGCACATCTCCTCCACTGACGTATATCTCCATCATCCGAAGTGACGGCAATTCGGCACCGTTTGTCGTGGCCGAGGCCTACCCAGACGAGGACACCATCTCGGTGACTGTATCCGGCGGAAGACCGGTGACGGGAAATCCAGACAACTGGAGTCCGTCACATTTCGAATGGGTAGCTAAGCCGTTCGGATTCTTCAATGTGACGCCAGATTCAACAACGTTCGACTTTACGATCGGAGACGATCGCTTCTCGGGAAACTTCGGGCCTCCATCTCCGTGGGGACCTCACGGTAAAGGTGAGACTGATTTTGTGTTCTCTGTTTTTTTTTCCAAAGTGCTTTCTCTAAATCAACGTTTATACTTGCACCACTTTTTATGAAACACTTGGGTCAAAGTAGTTTTAAAAACAGAAGAGACAGCCACGGCTCACTGAGTAATTCACAAAATGTTGAATGCTCTTTAATATTTCGGTCCCCCTGGAGATTCTGTGGCCCCATTATGGCGAACTATGTTAAAACTTTGTTTGATAGCGCCTTTTTAATCATCACCTCCAGCCCATGTTTTGTTTCGATAGCCCTTTGTGCCGACCCCTCCCTCCCCCCGGTGATGGTTTGGATTACGAAAATACAATAAGGTTGCCGTGACATGAGACAAAGTGTAATCCAAAATTAGATGGTCTTCTCTTTAGAATAACACCTCACTTTTCTTTCAATTTTTCTTATGGTTTTCTCCATCAACAGGACCAGAAGATTGGCTTGGCAACGTACCGTTCATCCCTCTCCATTGGTTCGTCTATAGCCTAGCAACACCTGGCGACTTTACTTGGGAGAATGACAAGACGGGCCTCCGCATCCAAGGCGACGGTACAATGCACCAGGAGAAAAACTGGGGAAACGGCTTCCCTGCTTCATGGATCTGGATGCAGGGTGTCAACTCAACCTCATCGACGGCCTTCGCAGGGACATTTGGGGTGCTTGGGTTCGGTCCTCTATCGGTACCAGCTCACCTCTTCGGTGTCAGGGACTTCAACACCGAACTGGAGTTGAACTTCCACCCCGTCAATTCAATGGCCCGGGTGACCTCGGATGGCTGCTCCGGCGAGGTGTCCATCGAAGTGGTTTCGTTCCGGCACAAGTTGGTCATACGGGCTAGGGCGCCTCCTTCGACCCTTCAGAAGTGTCTGAGAGGGCCCACCGAGCGGGGCTTCGAGAATGTACTGGTTGAAAGCTTTGCGGCATCGGTTGACATCGCCGTGTATGAGCGTAGGCTGTTTGGCTACCGTCTTTTGAGTACACAGATATTCGAAGGCGCTGCTCTGGAGTTCGGCGGAGAGGAACTCTGTCCCGAAAATCCTTGTGTATAGGCCTACATGATAGCCTCTGAAGGATTTTAAAGACACTGGACACGATTGGTAATTGTCAAAATCCAGTCTTCTCACTTGGTGTAAACCTGTGAAAATTTTAGCTCGGTTGGTCATCGGAGTTGCGAGATAACTATGGAAGAAAAATTACCCTTGTCACACGAAGTTGTGTGGTGTCCTCTGCCTTTAACATCGTCGGTTATTTCTAAAGACACCATCATATAATTATAAATGCTGATATTTACCACATAAAGTTTGTAAGATGTATTGAAGATTGAAGGAAAAATGTAATTGTTCCTGAACATAATGGAATTTGTAATGTTTGACAAATTATGACACATTTCGCATTCACTACCGGTAAACGTGGTTTGAAGGCAATTGTTTCAAGTGTCCATTATCTATTTTGTTGCTCATCTGCCCCCCCCCCATTGCATCACCTTCATGGTCTATAAGCTGATGCACAGGAGGTGAAGTAGTACTAACGTAATATTAACATTTCCTAAAAATGATCTGCATCATCAATAAAAACGAATAGCCATCCATCACACTGTGCTGTAAACTGCGGCTGTTTTTGGTGTCACATCAGTTTGATAGCGCCCTCTCGTGGCTTTTTAGATTTAAACAAAAATGTAGCACTCCATCTGCAAGTAACCACCCAACCCCAAATAAAGAATACATAAGTCAACAAATCTAACTCTTGTGGTTTAAATAATTATCTATACAAACAAACATATTTTAAAGTAGACATTTATGTTTTGGCGAGTTGCTCGTGTGTAACTCATTCACTTTTCCAAGACGGTAAAATTACTTTGTTTTTGTTTGCTGAGGTCATCCACTTACACCTAGTCACTGAGTGAATGGACCCCAGATAATTTGGTCAGCATATTCACTCCGTTTTCGTATTATACCAGGTAATGAACCTCGCGAACTGGCGTGCTGTGACTCACGATCCGTCTACAGTATTATTACAGATGGTTGCATCAGATGTACGTTTGCGGCCTGTGTATTTGGATTTGTTTTCTAGAAAAATTGCTTCAAAGGGCCAGGGCTAGATACAAAATAAAGGGTGTGGAATTAACAAACACTAGGTCTAGTCAGCTTTTATTTGTGCAAGTAATCGCCCTGCGATGATGTGGTTTTCAGGTTTTGTGGATAGTTAGGAGGTTCGACAACCTTGCTAATTTTGTTGATAACTATTTTTTTCTAGCAAATTGACAGCGCGCACTCGCCTGAGTGGCCCGGTCGGATTTTGCTTTCTTGTTTGTATTCTTTTCTTTTTAACAGTGCAAGATGAATTATCAACGAGTTTTAACACTTTTCTTGCAACGTCGGCAATCAAACAAAAACCCAAGCGTCTATCAATATCATGAATCGATTGTCAAACAAACGTGAATTTTGATGACGTCTTTTAGTTTCTTTTCAATGCAGGCGCCGCGCGGCGTGTTGAAGCAAAACTATGATGTAATCGACAGTTATAGATTCATGTGGGCGTGTCCAGCATGTGCGGCCTCTTGATTGGTCAGTCTGTTGCCATTGCACAAGTACCTGGTAATAACTGCATGGATAAATTCAGGCTTCCGCCTCGCATATTTTCACAGTCTTGTCGTCGAGAGTTTCGATAAAGGTGAGTTTCTTTGAATCCGTCATGTATTTTTGTTTTGTGAATGATATGACTGAAATTATGAATGGGAAGATATACTTGCCATGACTACATTTGTGATGTTTTGAACCTGATCTGCCAAAATATTGGTCCCACAATATTCAGCGTTCAGTTGAGTTTGTGTTGAACTATTGAAAAAAATAGAACAAACAGTAAACGATGCAAACTTGCTCTATAAAACCATAAAACTATATGCATGGCCTAATGCCAATGGAGGTGCGTGCAAAGTTTTCCATAGTATTGACTGAAGAAATGCTATTATTTACTTAGGAGAAAACTGTTAGTATCCAGCCACCACAGTTTCACTATTTTTTACTAAAAGGAATCTCATTTGAGTTGATGATAGTACTGTAGTAATTTGTTTCATCATAGGAAACGTCAACGATGACGAATGAACAAACAGTGGCAGGGTGTATCTTACTCCTAGAACTATTTCGGTTTCGTCCGGCTATGGTCTCCCGTAGTTCTAGGAGTAGTATAGCCTATAGGTGTAACTGACATTTTTCTAGAAAGGACCTCCTTGTTGCTGAACTTGGTTGTTTGTTGGGCACCTTAAGACGCTGCACATTTTGCACATCCCAACCCAAGCTGTAATTGTGAACTCACTTTGTGCTAGCAATGACATTTTGCATTAGATCACTGTTCAGTGTTCTGTGTTTAGTTGGTTCATTCTACGGATAACTTTCCGTATGGCGCCACCACTTTTTCACTCATTTTTATAAAAAGGGATATATCAATATATATGCATGGATAAATTCAGGCTTCCGCCTCGCATATTTTCACAGTCTTGTCGTCGAGAGTTTCGATAAAGGTGAGTTTCTTTGAATCCGTCATGTATTTTTGTTTTGTGAATGATATGACTGAAATTATGAATGGGAAGATATACTTGCCATGACTACATTTGTGATGTTTTGAACCTGATCTGCCAAAATATTGGTCCCACAATATTCAGCGTTCAGTTGAGTTTGTGTTGAACTATTGAAAAAAATAGAACAAACAGTAAACGATGCAAACTTGCTCTATAAAACCATAAAACTATATGCATGGCCTAATGCCAATGGAGGTGCGTGCAAAGTTTTCCATAGTATTGACTGAAGAAATGCTATTATTTACTTAGGAGAAAACTGTTAGTATCCAGCCACCACAGTTTCACTATTTTTTACTAAAAGGAATCTCATTTGAGTTGATGATAGTACTGTAGTAATTTGTTTCATCATAGGAAACGTCAACGATGACGAATGAACAAACAGTGGCAGGGTGTATCTTACTCCTAGAACTATTTCGGTTTCGTCCGGCTATGGTCTCCCGTAGTTCTAGGAGTAGTATAGCCTATAGGTGTAACTGACATTTTTCTAGAAAGGACCTCCTTGTTGCTGAACTTGGTTGTTTGTTGGGCACCTTAAGACGCTGCACATTTTGCACATCCCAACCCAAGCTGTAATTGTGAACTCACTTTGTGCTAGCAATGACATTTTGCATTAGATCACTGTTCAGTGTTCTGTGTTTAGTTGGTTCATTCTACGGATAACTTTCCGTATGGCGCCACCACTTTTTCACTCATTTTTATAAAAAGGGATATATCAATCAGGTAAATTAGATGCTATATTATTTCATATCGAATGAAAAAGTGGTGGCGCCATACGGAAACTTTTCCCATTCTACCTCCATGGTTGGTTGTACAGAAAATCCAATTCCCAGCATGAAATGCAAAATGTTTACCTTATCAATAGCTACACCCACATTGACCTTGGGTTGGCCCAATCAGCAGAGATAAATATCAGTGTACGGTTCAGTGACTCACATCAATGTGGCTTTTCAATCATAGCTGATTTTTTCTAAAGAGGAAGTACAATTTTGCCCTGTAGTAGATTTTCACTGCTAAAAGTTTGTGTCACTCGGAAGGATATTACTATATTAGTTTCAAATTTCATGTATTTTTAAGTAACTGTTGTTTTATAGCCTGGCCTCTATGTATAATAATGTAGTTACATCAATGCACTCCAGTTTTACTCAATGTATTATTAAATTCCTTTTTTTCATATATGACATGACATAAAATAAATAGAGATTTGTCAGTTAGTTATAAATTATCTTTGAGCCATTTTCTTGTGGTGGTGGGGAGGGGGGGGGGAATGTAATTTTATATCAAATTTAGACTTTACATTAAATCATAAAGAAACCATTAATTGACCCAGATTGGAGACTGCTCGCTACCTCTCAACATCCTACTTCAGTCGTACTCATTCAAATCTAAAATCAAGTCATACCATGGTCATACCTATTTTCATCTTTAAAGTCACCTGGAAATAGATTTTTTTTCTTTCAAACACTAAGAGTATATGCTTACGAACAATAAAACAATTTTTTTAGTATTATTGTTTGTCACGATTTATATGTTTAAAAAATATATAAAGTTGTTTGGGGGGCTGACTCCGCCTACCCCTTTTGTGACGTCAATCGAGGCAGACTTTGCCTGCAATGCGTATAGTAAACACACGTGCAAAGTACATGTACGTCCAAGTCGTGAGTTTGTACGTTTCAAAAAGTGTTTTTCTGCATTCAACAGCAATACACCTGGTCGGCATTGCCGGAAAAAACCCCAAAAAATCTTTTTTTGAAACGTACAAACTCACGACTTGGTCCGTACATGTACTTTGCATTTGTGTTTACTCTACGCATTACAGGCAAAGTCTGCCTCTATTGACGTCACGAACAGCGCCCTCTCGGGTCGGGTCTACTCTTAAATTTGTAAATAACATAAGAACTGATTTTTTAAAACCTTAGTTAACTGTTTATTCACATTCCACTCATCAAAACACATATATTAGTGACAAAAGCTTTATTTTGAAAAAATACCACTTCCAGGTGACTTTAAGGATCCTGTTCAATTACAATGTTTCCTCTCTGGAATTACTGCCTTATGTCATTCTAACCATTGGATAAATGCGGCTTTATAAATATTTGTATTAATTATTGTTCAACTCTCTCTGTTTTTAGGCTGACCATTCACAATGGCTGACAGGTCCAATCGAGGCATTGTCGCGCCTTCTCATTCTAACCATGGATAAATAAAGCGCTTTATAAAAATTCATGTATTTATTATTGTTACTCTTTCTGTTTTTAGGCTGACTATTCACAATGGCTGACAGGTCCAAGCGAGGCAGTGCCGCGCCTTCTCTTGTAGGAGGAGGGGCTGATGAGTCCATCTACAGGATTCCCCCTTACTACTACATCCACGTCCTGAATCACAACACAAACGTCACCACAGTGGAGATTGGCCCTCGTACTTACATCAGGCAGGATCATGAAAGGTAAAGAGACAATCACGTCCCCCTGTAGGGCAAGGACTTGAAATTAACACTGGACCGCAGTCCAGAGGCCAGTGATTTTAGTTCTGGGCCAGAACTCAGGATCACTGTACAAGTCCAGTGTTTTTTTCAACATAATATTTTCACTACAAATTATGTACAAATGTTGAATTTGAGTCTCATAAAAACTTTCACTACTGTTGAGAATCAAGTTCTAAGTAACCCTGACAAAATAAAATATTTGTTTAAGATAAATTTTGTTAGGCCTCTATTAAAACTGTATCGTAATTTTGATTCTTGTCTTTTCATGTCTTTTCTCATTTTGAATCTGCACTTGCTTGTGACCAAAATTATGGTCTAGTAAAACTTATCAGCTACAAGTTCTGCAGTCTTGTTGATTGCCCCCCCCCCAAGCCTAGTTAAAGGAAAAGTGTCAACAGCCTTCTCTCTAAATAGACTGTGCATGTTTTACATGTATCGGCAATGAGAAAACGTCTCGAACGAAGACTGTATTTTCAGATGTATCTTTTGAATCTTTATTTGTACAAAATTCTGGGATATGAAAATACCCATAACAATTTGTTATAAATACGATTTGATTGTATAATATAATGTGAAGCAAATTTAAAATTTGGACAAGGATGCTTATTTTTTACAGACCCCATTTGCCAACTCAACTGAGAATTCTTGGGCAAAATTCACAATTGTTAACGAGTAACCAGAAATGGATGTTAAGTCTTATTCTAGGTTTTTGTTTGTTGATTTGTTAATTACAAAAGTTTTGCTTCACCAGAAAATTTACCAGCCAAAATACCAATACCGGTATGTAACCGATGGAAATTTCCTGCTTAAGAGAAAAATGCTATTGTTGTCTGATTCAAAAATCCAGGCAGGTGGCTAATTTGGTTGATTAATTGCCACGGTAACAGTTGCTTTGACTCGTAAATTATCCCAACTGTTGTTAATACTCACCATATCAATCATTTTTTAGAGTCATCTATGGACCTGAGAAGATGGTCATGGTGCCGCCCCGCCATTACGCCATCATCGAGAACCCTGTTCAGCGCAAAGAGGATGGCACCGTGATCGTTGATAAGAGCGGACAGATCAAACTTAGCCATGCCGATCAAGAGATTCGCCTTACTCAGGACCCGTTCCCTCTCTACCCTGGAGAAATGCTCAAACAGGTGAGAATTGTGGCAGAGTTCCTCTGATTTGAAGCTTGAAGGATAGATCCATTGCATATGACGTCACATTCTCAAAAAGGAGGCAGATCATTGGTCAGAAGCTGTTCTCTGTGCATAAAAACGTGCGCATGACCTTAGTGACCTGTAGCGCTTCGCGTTATGCAAGGGGGAGCTATTAATTTCTTACACAATACAGGAACGCGCCTCCGACAGTGCGCGTAATTTTGGGTGTCAACTCTCTTTTGTGCATGTTTGTATATGATTTTGACACCCAAAATGACACTCAGGATAGGCTCATGTGAGTACGCTGGGCGTATTGCAAGGGGTCTATAGACACCAGGGTAGAGCCCGCGCATTAGTTGCTATCACAAGAGCTGCCAAACTCTCCTTGATTCTGCAGAAAGTTCCCTGAAAATGAACCAATCAATCTATCCATGTTCTGATGAACAAATTTGAAAATCTCCCTGATTTGTGAAAAATTGTTCCTATTATGTTGAATGTAATTCTAAATACCTCCCTGATTGTTCTGCAAAATCTTCAAAGATTCAGGCTTAACATTTTCATAAATCACATCACACTGATGGATGTCCTGTGACTTGAATCCAAATTCCCTATTCAAAGACTCCTGATGGCCCAAAGTCCTTGTCGGTCATCAAGCCCCCCAAAATATGTCAGGCGGTGGATTGCGTAATTGGTGACGTGAAATGATTGAAATGGATGAGAACTACCAAGCACAACAAAATTAAGCTTAGCAAAATATTGATACAAGCCAAAATATTGACTAGTATCCTGCTTATTTTTGTTAAGAAGAAAACCTTACAGTGTTATAGTAATGTGTCCACCATATCTCAAAATGGCTTATGTGTACATTTCTCTTTCAACAGGCTGTGTCCCCACTGAAAGTTGTGCCTGCCAATTCGGCCCTCCGCCTCCGCTCCATCCTTGACTTTGAAGACGACGAGGGGGAGAAGCGAGTGGCCGGAGACGAGTGGCTCTTTGAAGGACCCGGAACTTACATTCCCCGTAAGGAAGTTGTCGTGGACGAAACCTGCCGCGCAACAATCATCAAGGCCAACCAGGCCATCAAGCTCCGGGCCAGGAAGGAGACTGTGGATCGAGAGGACGAGGAGAGGGTGACGGGTGAGGAGTGGCTCGTCAAGAAGGTCGGCGCTTACCTCCCCGGAGCGTACGAGGAAGTCGTGGGCGTGGTCAATGCTTATGTACTCACAGACAAGGTGAGCACTATTATACAAGTATAACATGGTTTGAGGGTGAATAGTCGATATTAGCTCCCCGAGGTATTGGAAGATGACAAACTAGTTCCCGAGGTGAAGGCTGGGCTACTTGTGATGCACATATGTGGGTGAATACTCGTGTGCATGTTTGGTAAGTAGTCAAGATAGCAACTGGCACATGATGATGAATGGACCAGTGAGAACTCGACTCTCGGTCATGAATATATATGCGGTGTAGTAATGTATTTTAACTCAAGAGTCAATTTATAAAAAGAATGTACCACTTCTTGGCTGGGTGTAATGATTGGACGAAAGTCTAGTTTCCCTTATGTATTCTTTTATTAATAGCTGCAGTGTTGGTTCTCCCTTCACAGTGGTCTGCTGGCCAAATGCCAGTTAAAATAAATGACGACCAATCAGAATTCTGTCCGGCTGTTCAGGCTGGCTAGTTTATTGCTGAAGTCCCAAACCACTTCACATCAGTTCAAATTACAAATCCAATGCTAATGACACTTTTGAACGAAACTTAAAAATGTCTTTACCAAACACTTTTGCTTGTTTTTGAATATTCTTGCCGAAAGTTTGGGTAGAATAATGAAAGTTGCTCTTTTGTGGGATTGTTGAACTCATGTTTTTTTTTTCAATGTGACTTTATCAACAGAAAGCACTCCACGTCAGAGCCACTCGCACCTTCAAGGATGAGCAGGGTGTGGTCAGGAAGAACGGTGAGGAATGGCTGATTACAATGAACGACACGGAGGCACATATTCCACAGGTTTATGAAGAGGTAAAAAGAGAAATTGTCATTGTCAATCATTGGAATAAGATTAGATTAGATTGGATTTATTTATTCATCATGAATCATGAAAATTGTTTTCCTAGACATAAAAACAGCCACAAAAATACAGACAATAAAAAACAATCATATGGAATGTTTTTGGTGTGAAAAGAAATCCACCTGTTTCTGTGGTATTTCTCTTTGTTTGAGTTTTGAAAAATATATTTGGGAAATTTGATTTTCTGAGAAAGAATCATTTGTAGATTTTGACTTAATGGAGTTTACTTTAATAAAATTATTTGTTGTAAAAGAAATTTGAACCAAAATAAAAACATGTCCTTGTTTGATAACTTGATAACTTTAGAAAACAGACTCTTACCAACCAAAATCACCTATGGTATAGATGCACAAAACCAGTTAGGTGTTGGCCTTTTTAAATAGGCATGTGATTTTCGGAATTCAGGAATTTTTGTAAACTTCCTTAGGTCTTTAAATTTTCCTGAACCCAGCCCAACAGTGTATTTTAAGGAATGTTCACTTTCGACAAACCTTATCCATGTTTTAAGCATTTGATTAAATCCCTGTGTCTGATTTGCAGGTTGTTGGTGTTGTTGCCATCACTACATTGACCAACAGACAGTATTGTGTGATCCTGGATCCAGTAGGAGCTGACGGCAAACCACAGCTGGGACAGAAGAAACTGGTCAAGGTACTATTGATAATAATACTCGTTTTTTATATTAAAGCGTTTTATCACACCCTTAGGGGCGTATCAAACTACTCAGTATTATTTCCTGCAAAGAGAACTGTTCCTTTATAGCACCATGTTGCGCAATGTGCAATTGATCCGACATGGAACACTAGGGCGAACCCCTTCTCTTTGCGATAAGTGCACTGGGTTCTTTTACATGCATTACACAACACACAGGACCAGAAGAACGCAGCAATAATGGTTAAGTGTCTGGCTAATAAAAGACACAAGCGTTAAGACTCTCAAACCCACACTCAGCTGAACAGAAAACCTGAGCTTGAGTACAGTGCTCTTATTCGCTTGGCCACGACTCGCCACTGAAGATATTTTCATAATAGGGGGACAACCAACAGTAGAGCTATGTACAAAAACTACATTACTTCACAGGGAGCCATTTCTCACAATTTGTTATACCATCAACAGCTCTCCATTCCTCTTTACCGAGTCAGTTTGTATGCTAACGATTATTTTGAGTAATAACCAATAGTGTCCAGTGCCTTTAAGTCTTATCTTATACTGGACGATTCCCCCCTCTCTCCCCTCTTAACTACAGGGTGAGAAGTCTTTCTTCCTGCTTCCGGGGGAGCATCTTGAGAAGGGAATTCAGGATGTGTACGTCTTGGGAGAGGATGAGGGTCTTATGCTTCGCTCCCAAGAGGCCTTCAAGGACACAGATGCAGTAAGTTGAAGAAAACAAAATGACATTTCAATTCATGTTTTTCTTTGGTTTTGAAAAAAACCCATGGTGTTTCAGTTCATTTGTTTTTTTTTCAAGCAGAAAATATTGCATTTGAAATTTGAGCTTGTTGAGCCGCAATTACCCCATAAACCAAATTTGAATAAATTTGAAGAGGGTAGGGTTTAACCCATCGGATGATTTGACACAAAATGACCCTTATTCTAGAAGACGCGCCACCCTTTTGTAAAGTCCTTCTTAGGATAAACTCTTAACATTATTTGTTTGCGTACAACAGGATATCGACCGTAAGCCAGGTGACAAGTGGATGATCCGTGGGCCCAAGGAGTACGTCCCTCCAGTAGAGGTGGAGGTGGTTACCAAGAGGTCTGCCATCCCGCTGGATGAGAATGAAGGTATCTATGTCCGAGATACCAAGACGGGTAAGGTAAGAAATCATTTTTTTTTTTACGGGGTCCTATTTCATAAAGCTTTTAAGAAGAAAATACAGCTATTTTTAGTTTTGTTTTTTCTTTTCCATGGAGGAAATTATTTATTCAAACTTAAAACAACTGCTTAGCAAATTTCTGCTTACCGTTTATTTGGGACATCAGTTAATCTCTTTTATGACAAGTTTTTCTCTTCCAAAAGGTGCGAGCCATCACAGGTGAGACCTACATGCTAAACCAAGATGAGGAGCTCTGGCAGAAGGAGCTTCCTCCCGCAGTGGAGGAACTCCTGATGAACATGAAGGACCCTTTGGCGGACCGTGCATACCTGGCGCCAGATGGTAAACGTGAAAAACGGAGAGAGAAGACTAGGGTTGTTACATTCCGTGTTCCTCACAACGCTGCCATGCAGATCTATGACTACAAGGAGAAGAAAGCAAGGTAGGGGGATTTTTTTTATCATAAGCAAAATTAAGGGAATAAAAGGGTAGTGACTGCCGTTTGAAACCGGCATGGTCATGGCCGTGTGATATCGCAAGGTTTTAAACGGCAGTTTAAGAACGAATCACTTCTCTTTTATTCCCATTCATAAATGCGCTTTTGATTAAACGGCGTTATGAAGTAAGAAACTCTGTAAAGATTATCCGTTTTCCGACGTCCTTGAGCTCTGTTCGTGTGTTGCATTTTTATGACTGAGACAGTTTTCAGATATGCATTTGTGCGCATAGTATGCATCCTCGTAATCATGGGCTAAAATAGCAAGGCGAGATTGATCACCCATGGAAACAAGGTTGTGGGCTAACCTGCACAAACGTATTTGATAACAACCAGTTATAAACAACTCAAGCTGGTCATTATCAACTGTTTAAACACCCCCACATACAGATCTAATTGTTTTGCTCACTTTTACCATAGACTAGTAATGTTTCTTGTTCCTTGGCTCTTTTCAGGGTTGTGTTTGGTCCCGAGTTAGTCATGCTCGGCCCCGATGAGCAGTTCACCCAGTTGAGTCTGTCCGGAGGGAAGCCCAAACGCCCCAACATGATCAGGTCACTGTGCCTTCTCCTCGGCCCTGATTTCTGCACCGATATCATCACTATCGAGACATCTGACCACGCCCGCCTTCAACTTCAGCTGTCATACAACTGGTAGGTTTTTTCATATTCTGTTCTGAAAGTTCTTATTTTTGAACTTTCTAATTGCATGGTATACTTGAGCTTGATGGAGTGTTCAGTTAAAAGTATTTTACAAGATGAGTAGACCTGGGCCCGATTTCACAAAGAGCTAAAATTGATCGTTACTGCAAATCAGTCGTAGTTGCTTAGTTAAGTGTGATGTCACAATGCAAATTACTATGGTGATACTGAAAATTTTTCTTATGATGGATTTTATTGCTTTGTGAAATCGAGCCCAGGGGCTGGTTTCACTTCATCATTGCTATCACACTTGCGATGAGGGAGGTCCCAAGCCACTGTTTTTGCGTTTTACTAAAGTCATCGCAATTGCAATGAAATAAAAAGGAAAAATAAAGTTTTTGTACGAGGCTAAAAGTAGTGACCTTTCATAACCTTCCAGAAAATAGTCAGTTGTCGATGCTAAATGTAAATCGTTTTCATGCTGGTGCATCAAAAACAACAAAAGTGGACCATGTTGAATTCTAGGCATTCATTTAAAAAAAAAATTCATTGCACTTTGAAAAAAACGACTGCCATCAAAAACGGCCCTCAAATATTTTCTTGTTTTCCAGGCATCTTGATGTTAAGAAGGAAAGCCCTCCGGAAGATGCTGCTAAACTCTTCAGTGTGCCTGACTTCATCGGTGATGCCTGCAAGGCAATCGCCTCACGCATCAGAGGGGCTGTGGCTGGAGTTGCCTTTGATGATTTCCATAAGGTAAGAGACGAAATAATAATAATAACCGTATGCAGTTGGTATAAAGCGCTGTTGGCACCACAGGGCAGGTCTCGAATTTCACAGAGGCCACAGAGCTAGGCCATGGCCCACAGTTGCCCAGGTCTTGGCCATGGTGCCCCTTTAAAAATTTCTTGACTTAAACATTTTCCAATGGATGTGCCCTTTGCAAAATGAAAATGGCTTTGCCCTCTCAAAGATGAAATTCCTGGCCTGGCAGGGCATCTCAAAACGTTTGTTATGTTTATTATAAGACCGATATATTTGCCATCTTTACAAGGAGCTTGGCACAAATTTAACGCAGCCAAGTAAGCCAGAAACACTGGGGCAAACCCCTTTTCTTTAACAAAATGTGAACTGGGTACTGACAGCACGCACATAGGTCCAATGGCTTTACATCAAATCCCTAAGGATGTAGCAATAATGGGTTAGTGTCTTGTCTATAATGCCCAACACTTTTGTTTTTGAACAAGATGCTTTTCTGTAGTTGCTTCTCTTCACCCAGGAGTCTAAATAGGTACCTACGAGGGTAGAGTTTGATATTTTCAGGGAGCTGAGAAAGATTAGTGACCAGGGTCATTTTTTTTTTTAGAGCTGCCTATGCACAACAAAGTTATGCTTACCAGAACAAGGTTACCAGTTAGACTACCATGTCATAATGTGCAATGTAAGACTGGTATCCTGAGAATTACTGCTTAATAGCAGACAATTGTAAAGCAATAACTTATTGCTTAAGCTGTTTTATAAAAATTGGCCCCTAGGCATTTTGCTATTGTAAATTGTGTTGAATTTAAACAAATTACTATTATTTCCCCCCCCCCCCTTTAATTCTTCCACAGAACTCTGCAAAAATCATCCGTGCCTCCGTCTTTGGAATGGACGAGAACCTGAAGATACGGGATCGGTTCCACTTCCCCCAGAACAACATGGTCATCACCAGCATTGACATCCAGTCAGTGGAGCCAGTCGACCAGCGCACACGAGATGCGCTTCAGAAGTCTGTTCAGCTGGCTATTGAGATTACGACCAACTCGCAGGAAGCTACGGCCAGGTAAATATGGGGAGACAATTTGACAAAGTTTCCTTAAAGGGATGCAGGGTGAATTAAAATAAAACAGTTAATTTTGCTGTCATTTATTTCTGATATATGTATTGAACCTCAATAAATTAATGTGTTTTGTTTTTTTCCCGACATATCTCACTTGCGTAACTAGCGAATAAGTCATACCCCCCTTTTGTGGATTGTTACCCCCCCCCTACCATCGACGTCATGTCAGGAATTTAAACATATCGTCGGCAAAAAGAGTCTGGTCCCTAACTACACGCGCCTAGGTACCAGGTCACACAGTGCACACGTCTCTATATGCACACAGCCAGGGGGCCCGACAGCTCAGGTTCCCGACATGACGCCACGTTTATGCCCATTTTAGGGGCGGGGTGGGTTCCCCTAATCTCTTGAAAACCATTTTTAAAATACTTGTGCATTTAATACAAAATAAAATAAACAAATTCAGGTTTAGAAAGTCATGTTTAATCGTTTAAATTATTAAAAAAAAACACTGCAGCCACCCTTTAAAGCAAGGTTTAACTTTAACTGTTGAATGAGGTGCATGCTGCTCTAGCTAGCGGTCAATCTGGCTAGACCAGCATGCACCTCATTCCATGCATAACATGTGTGTACCGATTAGGTTGCATAGAAGGCTTTGACAGTGGTCCATTAAAAACTAACATTACAAACAGAAAATGACATTGACAACACCAGGCAGAAATCCAATTTGACATGTTCGTTAATGTTGTTCATGACAGACATGAGGCCGAGCGTCTTGAGCAGGAGGCAAAGGGTCGTCTTGAGCGTCAGAAGATCATGGACGAGGCGGAGGCCGAGAAGGCTCGTAAGGAGCTGCTCCTCCTCCAGGCCAACAGCGCAGCCGTAGAGAGTACCGGTCAAGCTAAAGCCGAAGCCCAGAGCCGTGCCGAGGCTGCACGCATTGAGGGAGAAGCTGCCGTTGAGCAGGCAAAGCTGAAGGCTGAGGCTGCTAAGATTGAAGCTGTGAGTTATTTCCTGATTTGTCAATTTAACAACATATATTTCCATTTCACATATTTTATGTCCCGGTATAATACAAAATGATGATTTACACAAAAACTTTAAGCTTGTTTTTATATTCACCTCAAGTTATTAAATTTACCTGATTAAACTTCTGTGCCTGAAATCTTCTTCTCGAAAAAAGAAAAAACATTTCAGAATAAAAAAATTCAAAAATGTATTAAAAGGGGTTAAAAGTAAAGTGAGACAGGGTTAAAGGAAAAAAAACAACACAGGGTAAACAAGATTGTAAAAAAAAACCTAATATGTAAACTAGTAAACAGCATAGAGAGAAAAGAATATATAAACCACTCTGTAAAAACATCCTGTTCATCACAAAGTTGACGTCCATTTGGGAAGTTTCGGATCGCAAGGTGGCAGCAGTCTAATGGTAAATCCATTGTTCTTGGTTATGTACGCATGCTCAGAACAATGGACATTTATACCTGATAAGTCTGCTGTCACTTAGCGGTCCAAAGTCTCCCATAGTTTCAAATATTTGAAGTTAACCAAATTTTATCAATGGCCCTTGTTTAAATTTCCTCTCTACACATCTTTCTTCTCATCCAGGAATCTGAGCTGGACCGTCTCACCAACGCCCGGGAGGCTGAGCTGAAGTACATCACTGAACAGAACGAGATGGAGGTGAACAAGGCTGGGCAGATGTCCGAGATCGAAACCTCCAAGTTCAACAAGATGGTTGAGTCCATCGGCTCGGATACCATCAAGGCCATCGCTGTGTCAGGCCCAGAGATGCAGGTAGGTTTCTGCAGATATCATTTCAACACTCGCTCTGTAAAGATCAGGGCACTGCTCAAGCAGTAAATGTTGCTTAACAAGTTTGTGCTTAGCAGAAATGGGCACGATATCGGGCATAGTTGTACATGGAATATGGTATTTTGAATGGCAACCTTATTTTGGTAAGCATCATGCAGGATTCCAAATTAGAAATAGTTCTTATAACATGGTATTTTTGTTGGTAATCTAATTCCGGTAAGCATGTTGTGTGATGCTTGGCTACTTTTTTGTATACAATTGGGCCTGGGGTCCAATTTCATAAAGCTGTTTAAGCACAAAAAGTGAAGGGCCCGAGCGAAGGCTTTGAAAAAAACCAATAGTTAAATCCATTTTTCCCCAAAAGAATTCAAAATTGCACCTTTTTTTCTTCTGGTAGTTGCAAAGCTTTTAGCCCTGAATTTAAATCTGATAATTGTAGCTTCCCAGATTATTTTAGTAATAAGTTGATGCTCTGTTTCCTTTTCCGTAGGTGAAACTCCTGCAGGGACTTGGATTGAAGTCTACCCTGATCACAGATGGCCACTCCCCCATCAACCTGTTCAATACTGCCCAGGGTCTGCTGGGTGGGATCGCTCCATCCCAGGAATAAAGAACGACCGAGGAGAAGCGTTGAACCTAGGGGCCAGATTTTTTCGCACGGGTTAGCACCTTAAGTCTCAGCAAGCCTTGCTGAAAAAGGGGATGCACTCATGTATACAACCCTTGATCAGTAGGGAAACTCCATACAGTAACTCACATAAAATGATGACAGTTACTAGAAATCTTTCCAACGAGTTAGCAACTTAAGTCTCAGCCATGTTGAGAGAGGGGATATGCACCTTGCATTTACTTACTGTGTAAACAACCCTACATCAGTAGGACAACTCCATACACAGTAACTCACATAAAATGATGACAGCTGAGTTACCAGAAATCTGGCATTCGTAATGAGATTGCTGACTTTATCAGTAAATAGTTGTTATTGCTAATAACAAATAGCAATTATTTCAAGTTACAAAAGATCTTTCAGAATACTGATAGTTACATGTATAGTCAATTTGACAAGCCGTTACTGGTTGCAATATTATGGTCTTATGATAGATCTTATTATTAAGCAATTTGTAATATTTTGATACAAAAATGTGTAGAAGTTGAGGCAATTCTGGAAGAACAGCCATGTGCAGTACCCACTACCCAAAATACAAAGTAATCAATATACAATTTCGTAAAAAAAGACAACTTCGCCAATAGCTCTTGTAAAATTTGCTGCACCGGCCTGTGTATAACAGAAACCAGTCAAAGTTTTACCGTAGTTTTATCGTAGGAATATGTGTAGTTTAAGTTGGTGTAAGTTTACTGAAATTTGTCCTTTGTCTAGAAAGCTTTGAACAGAAACTCTCTATCTATCTCAGATGTTTAGCAAGTATATAACTGTACCTCTTTGCTTTCACTTGGGCATAATAGCTATTGAGGAGATTTGTTTTCCCCCTTAGTATTTTTCCCAAAGTCTCAATCTTTTGCAATCTGTTGTATTTCTTATGTTTATAATGTATATATATAGAGAGTCTTACTGATTTAAGGAACATTTCTTAATATCTATTACAAGACCAAATTGTCAAGTTTGTCCATGCATCATACAGGGTATCTCCACCATGGAGGTCTTTAGCCAAAACATGTATATATAAAAACATAGGATTCGAACTGCCTCTATCTACCAGGCAACTTTGGGGGTCTAGTTGGTAAGACCATGAAGGAAGAACTCCATGGTAAGACACTGCTCTATAATTGCAAAGGTCATAGGCTTGACCCCCCCCCCCCACCCCCACATTTGTTTTCATAAAGCTCAGGAAAGTACTGAGGCAGTGAGTTTGCGTAGTGCTGTTTCCCTCATTGTTGTATATGGGTAAAAACAAAATTAATATTCTTTCTGTTGCAAATTTCCATATATCAAGACTGTGTTTGCATGAGTTCCTTCCAAACCATCCAGTCTCTATGAAACTCTATCAGTATACTATTACAGACTGTTCTGAAGATAAGATTACATAAGATGTTTACTCGGCCAGTGTTTCACAGAGTTATGGCTGTTTGTACACTGCAGATGTCGGCAGAAAACAGAAGAGGATAAAAATCAGAATCAGAGTTCTTTAAAAGTTTACTTAAGAATCAAATTTGAATTCATTTATTACAACATTTTTGATTAAAACAAAACTGCATTACCAGGCATTTGAGGCTTTGAATATTTTAATAATTTGAAGAAAAAAATATTCATGCATTTGTATCTATCTATCATATGAGAGTTTATATATACTGTTTATTTTTTAGAAATAAAACAAATATTTCTATATATTATGCAAATCATGTTTTCTGATAAAATTGTTAATTCAAACTTTTGAAGTGTGAAGCTTATGTTTATTATGAACCAAAAGATGTCTTTATTTTGTGATTTTTGTAGATAAAGTAATAAAGGAAATCCTGTTGACATAATATTACGTAGGAATGCCTCAGTTTTCCAGTCTTTTATTTTACTCTCAATCACACTCCACACTAATGCCCACATGTCAGACAAGCATTTCGACACTCATGCAATTACTGCAGTGTATTATCAATGCATAAAGGCCCAATTTCATAGAGATGCTTAAGCAGAAAATATTGCGTTACAATTTTTTGCTTTTGCAGAAACGACCGTGGTCCAATTTCATAAAGAAATTTTTGTGCTAAGCAAAAATCGAGTGGGGCACCAGCCACAACAATCAAAAACTAATGTAATTTTGGCTGGGAACTTGCTTTGTTTCTGTAAATACTATTTTGTGCTTATATAGCAATGTTGGGGCTACATGCTTTATGAAACTGGGCCAATATCAGTCTTAACATTGTAATTCTGGTAAGCATATTTTTGTTGTGTTCAGCAACTTTTGTGTATCGGCAGATTTAATTTGGCACAGACTGCATGTAGTACTGCTGTTAGTAATCTTTATTTTGTTGGTGAAATTTTTTGAAGACTGTTTTCACCAAGTCAGGAAATGATGTGTATAACTTTTGTCAAACTGTTCTATACCGTGAGGGGGGTAGAAATAGACATCCATGATAAATACTACCATACTTAGAACTAAAGAGAAAGACCAATTGCAAGGACCAACAGGTGACTCAATTATGAACATGTCTTCAAATCCCTCACTTTTGTCTGGGCAGCTCCCAGGAGTGGGCGAGTTTTAAGTGTAAGGGCGACTTTGGTAGGCCGACTTTGTAAGGCATGCCTTTGAAAGGGCCATTATTGAATGGCGACTTTGCTATGTGGACGAGTATGTAGGGTAACTTTGATGGGGGCGAGATGGTACACGACGTACACCGCGCACGCCTAGCGCCTCGCTAGCTGCATAAACTGTGTACACAATCGTTATTGTCCATGCATAACTTCAGTATGTGTCGCACATTCTTAGGGAATTACTCACAATTTACATTGTTTTTATGATGGTTTGTACACCTCATATTTCGTGCCTACTTTCCAATTCCTTAGAATTTCACGTGTGATCTATAGCTATGGTATTTCGATCGATAAATACCATTGGTTTAAACCCATCTTTGTTTTGACTGGATGACCGAACGACACGTTCAGTTCAGCGAGAGTAGACAAGGAAGTTAGGCGGTCACAACGCTGCGGGGAGCCGGCGGCAGGTCACCGGCAAAATGTCGGTGCTTCGGAGAAACCCGAAGACTTTCAGCGTCCGGGTTACAACAATGGATGCTGAACTTGAATTTGGAATAGACGTGAGTTATTTCAAGAATTCAATTCTAGCATTTATCGCATTTGTTTTGAAGGTGTTTTTTTTACAAAGTGGGAGGGGCAGGGGCAGGGAGCAAGAGAAGTGGGGAGCTTTGTTGTTTGAAGATGTGTTGATAAGAAAGATTGTTGTCTCGTGTCTGTTCTTCTACCTCCATGGTTTCTGTTATCTGTATGCGTCGTTTGTACAATAAAATTACATGTAATTTACAAATTGAAGTTACCTTCTAGACTGTTGAACCATGAATGAACATTCACATTGAATAATAATAATAACCCGTTTTTATATAGCGCTTTTCACACCCGGAGGGCGTCCCAAAGTGCTTCACATTATTACCCCTGGTCACTGGGCCTTAATACACTCCTTAAAGCATCTCAGCTCCCTGGTGGGGAGTATGCAGCCTGTGCAACATTAATAATATGCGCTACTCGGCTAAATCAATCACAAGAACCATCTCTGCCCTAGCTCACAGGTACCCATTTACCCCTGGGTGGAGAGCGAAGCAATTATAGTTAAGTGTCTTGCTCAGGGACACAATTGTCACGACCGGGATTCGAACCCACACTATGCTGAACAGAAGCATCAGAGCTTGAGTTCGGTGCTCTTATGACATGATTCCATGAACTGAAATGTTTTTTCTTCTTTTCATTTGGTTTGGTGTTTGTCTGTTTAGATGATCTTCCCTTCCAACCAAGGGAACTCGGCTAACTTCCAAAAGGGGATATATAGGCCTATACATGTAAACACCAAGCTGGCAATAGCCATCCTCTCTCATACAATAACAAACAATGGTTTACTAACGTCTATGAATTACACAAATCAACACTACCTCCCTCCAAAATTGGAGGGAGGTAACCCCTTCTCTTTTCGATAAGTGCACTGGGTTCTTTTACATGCATTTACACAACACATGTGACCAACGGCTTTATGTCCCATCCAAAGGACGAAGCAATGGTTAAGTGTCTTGCTTTTAAGGACACAAGTGTCACGGCTGGGGATTCAGAAATTTCGGAGTTTGAATTTGGTGCTCTTAACCGCTCGGCCACGACACTAGTCCACAATTTACATTAATCCTTTCATTGTAGACTCAATTAAGTGCTATCTGCTGAGTAACATTGTATCTTGTGTGTGCACAGGGTAAAGGTTGCAACCAGTTTGATATTTTGTTTTGTCTAAGTGAACACCATTGAACTTGGTTGAATTTTTTTCCTAAACAACAACCACAGTTCACCAGCAACATCTTTTATTTAGCAAAACAATCACTGATAAAAAATGATGGTACAGTGTATCAGTATCAGTTGTTTATATTTTTTTTTATGGATAACATTGTTTCCCATGGCATGGTTTTGACAAGCGGTGTAAAGAAGTAAAAATGGTGACAACATGATAAATGTTTTCCAGTGAGACTGGAGCTCAGGCAACACTGCACTTGAACACGTGTCAAAACAATGAGATCAGTGCTCAGGGGTCAATTTTTTGCATGACAAGTAAAATCATGACTGGACAGGTCCAGCTTCTTGTGTTTTTCTGTGTAATTAAAAAACATGAATTGTGCTCAAATTTGGCTTTCGAGTCTGTTTAATATCAGGTCTGTTGAGTATCAAAACATTGACCTAGGTGTACTGTAGGCCTACTTACCCACAAGACAAAGTGAGATCAATCTTCTCTAAGCACTTGCTTAAATAAAACAGTTTTTATGTAAAATTGTGTAGAAAGTTCTTTCTCATTAATAAAGATTATTTTCTTGTAAGTTAAAGGTAGTGGACACTATTGGTAATTGTCAAAGACTAGTCTTCACACTTGGTGTATCTCAACATATGCATAAAAAAACAAACCTGTGAAAATTTGAGCTCAATCGGTCAACGAACTTTTGAGATAATAATGAAAGAAAAAAAACACCCATGTCACACGAATTTGTGTGTGTTTAGATGGTTGATTTAGAGACTTCAAGTTCTAAATCTGAGGTCTTAAAATTAAATTCGTGGAAAATTACTTCTTTCTCGAAAACTATGGCACTTCAGTGGGAGCCGTTTCTCACAATGTTTTATACCATCAGCCTCTCACCATTACTCATCACCAAGAAAGGTTTTATGCTAATAATTATTTTGAGTAATTACCAATAGTGTCCACTGCCTTTAAATTCTTGTCCGGTAAAGCGTTTGAGCTACAGGCCCCATTTTACCCTAAAACTCAAGCCCTGAGCTAAATGTGACAACATTTTCACCCAGCAATTATTTTGAAATTCTTCTCATTATATATCAGGTTTTTCCCAGTGAGACACATTGTAAAAGTAACCCGTCAAATTCCTGAGAGGTTTTTGTTTCAACTATTAAAGAATATTTTTTTTTCTTTCTGTTTTCAAAGTGGAAAGCAACTGGCCGACAATTATTTGACCTGGTGGCCAGAACCATTGGGCTACGGGAAACTTGGTACTTTGGTCTGCGGTTCATCGATCACAAGGGATACATCAGCTGGCTTAAGATGGATAAGAAAGTGAGTTTATCCTGCATACAGTAGGATAATAACGGATATATTCTCCAGGCCTGGAATTTCATTTTGCAAAGGGCAAGGCCACTTTCATTTTGCAAAGGGCACCTCCATTTCTTAGAAAATTTAGAGAAAATGCCATGACTGTGGGCTGCCATACTGATATCTGTTGTGTGAGCTATGCGCTCATATAGACAGTCCCACACTGAAGTTGAACTTTTGTGTAACTATTTGCAATATTTTTGTGCAGATTTTCCCTTTCCAGCTAGAAAACTACATGTAGATGGCGTGGCACTGAGGACCATAGAAATACTTGTGTCAGAAATATCAATGCCAATAGTCAATTGCAAAATTGTAAATTGCATGGATCTTTTTTTGTATAACTTAAGTGTAACAATGATGTTGAACGCTCCAGAAGCTATGAATAAAAGATAAACTGATCTAATTTTAAATTTGTCTTTTTACCCTTACACCGATGTGTGTTAGCACTGTATACTTCATACTTTCTGCGAGTTCTATGAAAACAAATCACAGGCGTTCAATCCCGCGACCTTTGCAATTCTAGAGCAGTGTCTTACCAACTAGACCATCAAGATTGCCCAATAGCTAGAGGCAGTTCAGGCATTCTCGTTGGTGTAGTTGGTAAGACACTGCTCTAGAATTG
Source organism: Asterias rubens (assembly GCF_902459465.1). Lineage (NCBI taxonomy): Eukaryota > Metazoa > Echinodermata > Asteroidea > Forcipulatida > Asteriidae > Asterias > Asterias rubens. Next base: position 6,652,349 of record NC_047066.1, on the reverse strand, counting down.
CAAGGGTCTTGGGTTCGAATCCCACCCGATTAACATGCCTGTGATTTTTTCACAAAACTCAGGAAAGTACTGAGTATACAGTGTTAAAACACATTGGTGTACATGTAATGGGTAAAAACCAATTTATAATCTAATTTTGTTCCCCACTCAATAGGTGCAAGAGCAAGGCATCCCTAAGACGTCCCCGATGCCGTTCTTGTTTGCAGCCAAGTTTTATCCGGAGGAAGTGAGCGAAGAGTTGATCCAGGAGATCACCCAGCATCTATTCTTCCTTCAAGTCAAGCAGCAGATCTTGAATGAGGAGGTGTACTGCCCTCCGGAGGCCTCAGTTTTATTGGCGTCTTATGCTGTTCAGGCCAAGGTGAGATTATGAGATTGTTAACAAATAAGTGTCACATTTTTGCTCAACAACGAGGGAATAATAGAGTGGGACAAGCTCTTGATGTACGTTTAAAACCGGCATGTTCATGGCCGAGTCAAAGCCTAGGTCCTTTATCGCACTGATATGACCCTGCAATGTTGAAACGAAGGTTCAAGACCGAATCACCACCCTTTTTTTATCTCACTCATCATTTTTCTTGATACAAATTTTAACTTTAATTTCTAGAAGCTCCAGGCTTCGCAGATGAGTTTTATTGTTATATTTTGATGAATTTTGATGGTTTATTCATTTGTGTTAAATTGATTTTCAATAAGATAAAAACAGGCAAATTAGCAGTGAACTGTAGCTCGACTTGTACTTTGATGTCATACATCACTTGATAACACACTATTACAGTGTAGCTCTATATGAAGCCACGTAAGTCAATATTCCAGGGAATTCTCATTCACTCAACACATTTATATTAAACTCAAACACTGAGACTGTATAAATACTGTTTATTATTTTACACTGTTTATAAAAGAAAATAGGACCCAAGTCAAAAAGGCCTATCTTAGTTTACTGAAATTACAATTTCTATTTTTTTTAGTATGGGGACTATGATCACAACATGCACCATCCTGGGTTCTTGGCGAGTGAGGAACTTCTTCCCCAGCGGGTCGTGGAACAGTTCGACATGACTGCGGAGATGTGGGAGGAGAGAATTACCGCATGGTACTCCGAACACCAGGGACTCATGAGGTAAAAACGTGACATTCGGTTAGTGGGTATCAGTGGTGTTTATTTGGAACTGAATTTTGAATCAGTTGTGTGTGGGATTGCAGGGAACTTTTTTCATGAGCAGTCATTTTACAAATATAATATAATAATGGTTGAATTCAGGTGGACAGTCGATTAGCTCCCTTGGGTGTTGGAAGTTGACAAACTAATGAAGCCGGGGGGGGGGGGGGGGGGGGGGGGTGTGGAGGGAACTTGTTTGGCCTGAGGTATGGCGGTGGTTGCAAGATATACCATTAATTTTTTAGAAGAACAAATATTTTTGATCTTTGGAAAGTAAGGTCGTGCCAAAATTAATCCACATTAGCAATTGACTGAAAACTGGAACCTCTGACAGACTTTTTGCAATTAGTTACAACACTGCTGTGCCCTTTTGGCTACACACTATGCGTAACACCGGTGACCATTTGAGAGTTTTAACTGTGTTTCGTAGAATTGACTGTTTTGCTCTTGTTGTTGCCACAGAGATGAAGCTGAGATGGAGTACTTAAAGATCACACAAGACCTAGAAATGTACGGAGTCAACTATTTTGAAATAAAGGCAAGTCAATTCTAATATATTTTTGTAGTAAATAAAACCAAGGAACTCTCAAAAGTGATCAGCAGTATAACTTGTAGGCCTGAATATACCAGTGTAGAAAAAAGGATGAAGAAATGTCCGTTGTAAATTTGGGAGGAAAGCCCCCAAACCTCATCCACATGATGCAAGCCTCGGGTCCTGGATTCGAACTGGGTTCCACCGAGGTGAAAGGCAACCCTACCATAATCTAGGCCTGGCCGACTTGTGAAATCTGCTATTCGACTAAAAGTCTTGACTAATTTTTAATTCTCAAGATGCACTGTGGCAATGTTTGCTGCAGGCGCAATATCATAGAATTCAAGCTAAAAGGATCGAAGGATTGTGTCACTGATGTCTGATTGTTTTTGTAGGTAAATTATGTTGTTGTGAATAGCGACACAATTGGTAGTAGTCGAGGTGGAAGGTAGTTGTTAAACGGTAGTTGCGCCTCGACTAATCAATCAAAAGTCGCGACTACGACACTAGTCGCACTAGTCGCCCAGGCTTACCGTAATCGTGATGTTGAGATTTATTCAATCTTGCTTGATTGGTTGTTTTTCCTACAGAACGAGAAAGGAACAGACTTATACCTTGGTGTAGATGCAATGGGTCTGAACGTGTATGAAATAGACAACAAATTAGTACCAAAGATATCGTTTCCCTGGAGTGAAATCAGGAATGTATCCTACAAAGATAAGAAGGTAATAATGATAACATAAACAATCATTGGGTTCTTATATAGTGTTTTATAAACCCCTAGGGGCGTGTCAAGGCGCTCAGTATTTTCTGCAAGGTATAAGGAGCTAGGTTTTCAAGTATGAAACCTTTTTCTTTACAGCACCATGTAATTGTTTACAAGGTGCTGTGGTGCAATATGCAGCCGGTCTAACCATGAACACCGAGGCAAACCCCTTCCCTGCACAATAAAGTGCACTGAGTTCTTTTGCGTGCATTGCAAAACACGCGGGCCATCGGCTTTACGCCCATCGGAATGACCTAGCAGTCTCTCTATGGTGTTGGCCAACCAGTGGTATCTGTACGCATGCAAGAATGTAATTGGCATACAAGGGAAAGAATCATTTTCTGTCTCTACTGGATAAATTCTAAGCTTTTTCCTGTCTGTCTCTCTCCTTGTAGTTCACCATCAAGCCGATCGACAAGAAATCACCGGACTTTTGTTTCATATCGCCTAGGTTACGACTTAATAAATTGGTGAGTGTTGTCAGTTGTTGTCAGGAGGGAAATTTAGAGTGTTATTTTAAATTTTGTTTTTATTTGTAGCTCCTTACCTAGAGTAGCTTAATTTGGTGCAAACTTGCATTGAGAAAAAGTAGTTTTAAAATAGCGGTCGATGCAAGGGATACTTACCTTCAGCTCTCCCGAGTTATTTTCATCCTGAATTTGTTTTATTAGCAACCCTTAGCCAAGAGTAGCTTTTAGCTTTGTTTGGGGCGAATTTGCATCAACTGACGAAATTTGTAAAATGGCAGCCAATGCAAGTGATCTATCTATTGGTATGTTCTGTCAAGAATGTGTCTTATCGTTAACTTTGAAAAATAATTCTGCAATCAGATTTTGGATCTTTGTGTCGGCAACCATGAGCTGTTTATGCAGAGGAGGAGGGCAGACACGATGGAGGTCCAACAGATGAAAGCACAAGCCAAAGAAGAGAAAGCCAAAAGACATGTAAGTCTCGTCGATAGCTCTCGTACTAATGCTAAAAACAGAGGCCAATTACCCGGATCTCAGAAAATTGTCTCAAGTTTCACAAAGATACATGTGCGTACATGTACCAAGTTTTATATACTTTTTGAGAATTTTGGCTTGTCACTGATGCGATGATTTCTTAAAGTTGTGGAATGTTTGTCTGATAGCCGGGTATTTTGAGCAAAAGTGACGTCATCCACATTAGTGCAGAGAGCTATTATTCTTTCAAACAGTTATTTTCCTTTAAACTTTTTTTTTCTAAAGAAAAATCACCACAAACTGATGATTGATTGACCCATGTTTATTTTGATTTGGAAAAGTATGAAATTGATTTGAAATAAACGAATTGAAAGTTTTTTCAGTATTTGATGAAAATTGGTGAGTAACATTGATTAGCAGGGTTGGTCATGTGCTGAAAGTAACCCTACAACCCCCCCCCTCCCCCCCCCCCCATCGGGTTTACTTAAGCCCCAAACTAAAAAAATAATGATTGATAAAGAAGACTGAAATGCAACACCAAGTAGAAAATGATCTAGTTTACCAGGAACACTAAATCACCCTCTCTTGTCCTTTGAAGAGATTTAAGCCAGGTTCATACTTCCTGTGAATGCGAATGCGATGCGAATTTGACAGGAATTTGACGTCATAACCTTCCTTTCGCAGCGATATTCGCAAGTGAGTTGAACAGAGTTGAACTGCTGCGAATTATTCGTTGCGAATTTGTGACGTCAACGTTTGCTTCGCATTCGCATTTGCAGGGAAGTATGAACTCCGCTGAACCTAGAATCTTAAAAAGTAACCTTTCATGATCTTCTCGATCAGATTGAAAGACATAAGCTGATGAGAGAGAGACAGTTAAGGGAGCAAGCAGAGAGAGATAAAGAGGACATGGAGAAACAGTTGGTCCACTTCAGGGACGAGGCCAGACTTGCTCATGATGCTCTGGTGAGACATATTCTCTTCATTCTGTAATCAATGCACAAATTCCAACATTGGGACCCATAAGAGTGTGCAAATTGATTTCCTTGACGCAATTCAGCAATGTACGTGGGAACACAGTGATCCCCAAAATGTTTTACTTTCACCATCTTCTGTCACTGGCATGGGGATCGCATGACTATTTGCAGATCGCAATGCACACTGGCATAGCTAAGGTTTGCATTTATTTAAATGCTGCCATAAATCACAGAATAGTAAAAACTGTTATAATCAAAATTGACAGTACAGAAAATTTATATAGAAGTGCACTTTTAACAAATGGCAACATCTAGGTTCGGGGTGAAGCAACAGCTTTTTTCCCCCGGCCTATGGACGGACAGACAAACATGAAAAGTCAGGATACAAACGGGTGTGCAACAGTAATCAAGGCCGTTATCATCCCTATTACATACACATTACATACATTATTTTAGCATTGAATTAAAAAATAAGTAAATGGGTCATTCAAAACCACAGTGAACGATCAGTCAGTAGAAGGATTTTTGGTTTGTTTCTTCGGTTTACAGATGAGGTCGGAGGAGACGGCAGAGTTGTTAGGGGAGAAGGCACAGGTAGCTGAGGAGGAAGCGATGCTCCTTGCGCAGAAGGCTAACCAAGCTGAGTCTGAGATAAACCGCATCAGGGTGCGGGCTATCAAGGTGAGAATGATTAGTCCTTTATCGCACTGCCTAGACACTGCCGGTTTTAACTGGCTGTTTAAGACTTCCTTAAGAGGAAGCCATGCTCCTTGCGCAGAAGGCTAGGGTTGCCAAAACGCGCTCTTGATAATGTTAGAAAATGTCCTCTGAAAAGTGTTCATTTTCTTAATATCTGTTTGCTGCCCTACTATAGACAGAAGAAGAGAGACGAATGATGGAGATGAAAGCTCATGAAGCTGAGATGATTGCAACAAGGTTGGCCGAGGAATCAGACAGAAGGTAAACAGTACACAAATAAATGGTTCTGGTTCATAATTCATGCGAAAGCAAAAGCAATTTTTTTGGCGTTGAATGGAAAAAATGGCACCCATCATCGCGTCGCTAAAATTCTAGCTTTTTACAAATCAAATTAATTTGTTTCTGTTCAACAAAAGAAAAACATTCAATATGTAGTTTTTGAGGTACTGCATGGTGAGGTATCGGTGTAAATTTGGTTTGGGGTCACACAATGTGTATACACTGTATATCTACATTGCTATGTATATTTTGTTCTTTGGGAACTAGGTCATGGTTTTTATTTTACTGGTTTTAATTGTGGCTTGTTGTGATCTACAATTTGTGATTAGAAAAAAATTCTTTCTTCAGAGCTATGGAGGCAGAGAGATTAAAAGAGCAACTGGTCCGAGCCAGAGAGGCAGAGAAAAATGCAAAGGAGAAACTTATCCAAGTCACTAAATTACCACTACTAGATGTGAGTACTTTTCCTAAACTACCCCTATGCTTCTGTGAGCACTACTTTTAGACAAAAGACCCTTCCCATGGAATATGTAAATAGCACATAGCCCATGCTCACTAACGTTTTGAGTGCAGTGTATGTCAGCGTGACGCAGATGCAATTGAGTGCACCAATCAATAGGGTCTGTACGCATGCGAAGGGTCTATTAGCCATTCTAATTACTATTGGCCAACAGTTGTTGCCTACACAGGGTGTCCGCCCAAAATGCTCACATACTTTAACTTTTCCTCTTGTACAGAAGTACTCCCCTCAAATCCTCTTAAAGGAACATTACAGAATTGGTTTTTGCTAACAACACAGTTGCTGGCATTGTAAGCACTTATGTAATCCACCATATACACAAACTGACAAACCTGTCGAAGTTTGAGATCGATTGGCCATCTGGGTCATGAGAATAGAGTGAAAAACCGATTACAAATTTTGCATTGCTTTGATGCCAAAATAAGAATGAATAAAACGCTCACTGAGCGATAAACTCCAAACGCAAAGTTAAATTACTTATTTTTCATCAAATATGGCATTTCAGGCAGAAATAGTTCAACGGATGTTTTTTACTATCATCATCATTCGACCGTGTAAGTTTGATGTAAATCTGTGATCTTCACGATTTTGTTTTCTTACCAACTCTGTAATGTTCCTTTAAGAATTTCTGAGATTCCCAGAACACAATGAAGACCCAATAGAGGGGAGGGTAAAAGCCCGGTCATACAGGACGAAAATGAGAACGATAAAAATGATCGCCCTCGATTGGTTGAATGAGCATGGGCGTATTCTGCTTGGAGCATTTCAACCAATAGAATGCGTTCTCTTTGCATCATTATTGTTAGCGTTCTCGTTGTCACTGTAGTGTGCCACTTTTTAAGCAGCAAATATTGTACCCATAGCCAGATTCATTAAATTAATGCACGATATGCAATAACTCACCAATCACATTTAGTTGTACAATCCATTCTCAAGACTAGTAGAACTTTTTGTTCAAAAAAGTTTCAGGTCTACAACGAAAATTCTTAGAAAATACAAACTAATGTGCTCTCCAAATTGAACCAATGGTGTGCCATCACTCTTCCGGTAACATCAGATAACATACTCGTTGCAATGATTTCTCATACTATGTTTACTCATCCTGATGCTGTGTCTATTTTTCAAACAGTTCACGTCCGCACATGTTATAACAAGCTCCGAGCTAGAAAAGCTACAACTTGACGGCGACTTTGCGATCGAGAGCGAGAGTAACTCATATGAACTGATGACAGATGGGGATGTGGAAAAACTATCCAAAGAAATTGAAAAAGAAAGGTATATAGGTTTCTGTTGTGTTTTACTGTGTGCTTTCTCTGAATCTCTCTCTCTCTCTCTCTCTCTCTCTCTCTCTCTCTCTCTCTCTCTCTCTCTCTCTCTCTCTCTCTCTCTCTCTCCTCTCTCTCTCTCTCTCTCTCTCTCTCTCTCTCTCTCTCTCTCTCTCTCTCTCTCTCTCTCTCTCTCTCTCTCTCTCTCTCTCTCTCTCTCTCTCTCTCTCTCTCTCTCTCTCTCTCTCTCTCTCTCTCTCTCTCTCTCTCTCTCTCTCTCTCTCTCTCTCTCTCTCTCTATTTATGTTTTTCCACTTATGTTACACTTATACCTGGGGTGCGTTCCACTCGCGCAAACGTTGCCAAAAGTTGCGCACGTTCGCCAACAATTTCAAGTGGAACGAGTTGTTCGCCGCCACCGTTGGCGAACGTTGGCAACTTTAGGCGAACATACTTCAGAGGTGTTGGCGAGTGATTTTTAAAATGGCGGACAAGCATACGGTATTATTTCTTTGTCACAAACATAATTACATTGTATTTTCGGTGGATGATAATGCAGATTTGGAATAACAAAGTTAATTAGTTGATGTAATGATGTCAAAAAGAGGACTATTGCAGCAAAAACGAAGTTTAAAAATGGTGCGCGCCATCTTCATTTCAGGGCGCCGCCATATTGACATCGCGTATACGCACCAATCGTTCAAACGATAAAAAAACGTTTGCGCGAACAGTTGCGAGTCGTTTGCGCGAGTGGAACGCACCCCTGTTCATGTGTTGTGTTGTCATTTAGCCTCAGAGAAAGATTACTAGGGTTGAAGACTCTGCTAGGGTTAAAAGGAAGGTACACGTTTG